>NC_083291.1:1165000-1219892 GCF_963506605.1 Zootoca vivipara | reverse complement strand
TTTTGTAAACCTATAGGCCCCCAGGGGCTTTGCATTTTAGACCAATTAAGATGGTGGCTTGCCACTGCAGGCGGGACTTGCCTGCCATTCCAAAGGTGTGGGGACAAGCAAGGGGTGTGGTGAATGCAGCTGCAGCCATACGCAACACTGGCAGGAGAAAAATGCAGTGCAGATCATGCGGGTTTGTGTCCCTAGGAGCCAGGATCCCTTCATGCCTGGTGCCCTGAACATGGCCAGTGTGCATGGCCAGGAGGCCCGCTGCTGCATCACCCCTGGACTAAAATTTTCTCTCTTGGAAGAACTCCTTAAAATGATTGTCACCGTGGTTTGGAAGGCAATGGTCTTTAGATCAAACCATGGTTGCACAGTGCCATTTAAGCCATTAAATAAAACTATTAAACCGCTTTCCAGTCTGTTTTACCGTTATCACTTCCAACAAAGGAACACGTGACATAGAAAATGTTTTCATCCACCATTCCTTCCCGGGTGCGGAGGGGGGGACTCGGCTCTGCAAAAGCGGGCGTGGTGCGGTCCCCGATCCGGCCACCCTCGCACCACACTGCAGCCTCCTGTGGTTGAAAAGGCATGCTTCCTTTAAGTTCCATCGAGTCACTTCCAGATATAAACATGTCTAAAGTAGCTAAACTGGGCTCTGGAAGTTCCCCGGGAGTGAATATAGCCTATAACAGGCGTGCAAATAGTGTATACCGTCGGTTGGTGTCTGCAAAATTAGGGGCTTTTAAGGGGCGGGAAATAAGTTGTTGACCTCTCCCCACCCCAGTAGAAAAAGTAGCAATGCAATAATGCTCTCCCTTCCACGAGACTGAGCTTGCATGCTGCAAAGGGTTTTGCAGCAAAAGAGCAGAGGCGCTTGCTTGCTTTTGCAGCAAAGTGCAACGGGTCCAGGCCGTGCACCAGAAGTGTGCACAGGAGGCATGCACGCACGCACCAGTTGCAATCCTGCACGCGCAGCTCCCTCGGAGCATAAGTGCACGCTCCTGGAAGCAACGGGAAGCTGTTGTTGTCCGCCGCCCGCTCCCCTGCAAATTTTGCAGGCGTGGGATGCTAAAAGATCGAAAGCCCCCTACCCTCCCAGGCTAGAGTCCCGGCCTGCCCAATGTGCCCCTGGCCGAGCAGGGCGTGCACTCTGAGCCTCCGGGAGGCGCGGGCTGGGCCTTGCACAGGGCAGCCCCGGGAGCAGGTGGGGGGCGGAGCTGGCGCCGTCGGGCGCCCGCTTCCCTCCTAGCAACGGGCGTCCTTGGCGAAAGTTCTGCTCCTTGCGCAAAGCTGCTGCGCTCGGCTCTGCAAGGAAGGTTGCGCGCACCAGAGCAGCCGCCGGGCACCAGGGGCGCCTCGACGCCTCTCTTTAAAACTGGCCACACAGATTAACTGGTCCTTGAGACATAATCCCCGCTGCTGCAGAAAAACAGTAGCAGTTGAACCCCACCCGGTCAAAGCAGAGAGAGAGGAGATGCCCAACGAGTCCTCCTTCAACAAGCCGTCGGCCTCGTCGGAGCATGCCGGCCAGGGGGGTAAGGGAGGCACCTTCGGGAAATCCTCTGGCCTGACGGCCGCAGGAGCCTCCAGCAGTGCCGGCGGGGCGGCTCAGAGTCCGGCTGGTGCGGCCGCCCCGTCGGGGAAGAAGTCCCCCCGGCTGCCCAAGTGCGCGCGGTGCAGGAACCACGGCTATTCTTCGCCCCTGAAAGGGCACAAGCGCTTCTGCATGTGGAGAGACTGTCAGTGCAAGAAGTGCAGCCTGATCGCCGAGAGGCAGCGGGTGATGGCCGCCCAGGTGAGCAGAAACCCCCCGGGGAGACCCCCTTCCCGCCCCAGAAGGACCGATGCGCGCCCGGGCCGCTTGCGCGCAGCTCTGGCTTGCAATGCAGCAGGTGGAGTCCCAGGGAAGGGAGCGCGCTAGCCAGCTCGGCCCTTTGCATTCGGAAAGATTCAGGTCCAGCCGTGCTCCTCCTTCTCAGGAGTAAGGCCCACGGAGAGCACTGGGCCTTTCTGCCTGCTCAGGATTTGCAACTCCAAATACTTTAGGGTGTGGGTGTGTGTCATGATTTCTAAAATTAAGGATCCAGTGATAGATCATCTATTGGAAAAAAGGCTGCAATGGTATGCTGGTTTTCCTGGGAGTAAGCCATACTGAACACAGCCAAGCTTACTTCTGAGTAAGATGGTGCTAAAAAGCCCACCATTCATTGCCAAATTTGAAGCTCTCTTGATAATACTGTATCTGAAAATGCATCACATCACATTATATTAAAAGAAAAACAACAACACATTTGTTGTTTTAACAACTGTAACATGTTACAGTTGTTAAAACAACAAATGTGTTTGGGAGTTTGCCTATTTGTTAAAATAATATCCCACATGCAATTTCTCTCTGTGCTCTCCGAATCTTTCTTCCCTGCCCTTGTATATCAGGATTTTGAGCTTGTATTTTGTAGACCATTATCCACAAAGAACTTATGAATAACGGCTCCATCTTATTTTGCTGTATCTAATGATAGGAAAATATATATTAGAATTTGGTGTAAAAGTGTAGAGGAGAGGAAAGGGTCGAATGTTGTTAAAGGGAAATCTCTAAACTTAAAAATCCCATTGGATCTTGGGAAGATTTGTCATTTGCATTCTAGAAAGGTATATGGCTACACTAAAAAGGGCACATAGAAGATGTTAAAAGGGTTCTGTTGTACAAATGGTAGTTCATGTCCTGCAATTCTATATCCATTTACCTGGGAGAAGCTCCCGCTGAGGCCAGTGGGACTTTATTCTATGTAGGCACCTGTAGGAATACGCTGAGATTCATTGAAAGACAGGAAAACTCTCAATTTCAAGCTGTTTCTGTTCAGCGGACATTTTAAGATTTGGGATTCTTGCAAGTAGGTTGGCTTTAATGGTTATATTTGAGCAAAAATATTTTAATTTCTTTCTGGTCTTGTATCATTAACTCATTTCAAATACTTCATGAATGAAAAGAAAAAAGAAAAAAAAGCAAAACAATCCAAGGTGTTGAGTTGCGAGTCATTGTGTAAATACCACTCAAATCAATACATTGTTGACTTGTTCTTTCTTTTCCCATTATAAAGCTGTTCTCCCTCCATTTAAAATGCTATGTAATAACTAGACCTGATGCAAAATTGTTTGGAAAAGATCTGCTACAAATGTTTTCAAAGTTCCCAGTTTTAGAGCAATTTGAAAGTTTCAGCCACCAGTCCTTAGATAACAAGTAGCCGACATTCAAATTGCAGTTAACCATAAGATAAGATAATCTTTATTGTCGTCGAAATTACTCGGTTACCACTCGGTTAAACTAAGATATTTGAATTTCTGTAGGTTTCCCATTAACCTAAATAACAGGCATCATCTTTCTCTTAATAGTTATTAATATATTTTAAAAATACCAGTGATTATACACACACACAATATTAAACCAGATCTCAGAACAGAGATGTAGGGATAGCCATCTTTTTCGGTAATACATTTGGCTATACTGTACTTTATTTTTATAAACTGGTTTGTGCTAGGACCTTAGTATGGATTATATTACCGTACTCTGATTTCTCTTTCCTCACTTGTTAAGGAGAAAAACGGAGACTGTTCCATATTTCCTTGCATGGGGTAACGTATTCTGCCTTTCAAAAAGACACTCTTCCCAACATTTAATTCTGCTCTGCTCCAAAATCACCCACGCCATTTCTTTCAAGCATTCCAGAGGAAACACCGCTTGATTGTAAAACACACACACCAAAAAAACTCAAAGCA
This sequence comes from Zootoca vivipara, assembly GCF_963506605.1. Classification (NCBI taxonomy): domain Eukaryota; kingdom Metazoa; phylum Chordata; class Lepidosauria; order Squamata; family Lacertidae; genus Zootoca; species Zootoca vivipara. The sequence continues at coordinate 1,216,121 of NC_083291.1, read as the reverse complement.
GTTTTCAAAGAGAAAAACAACAACAAAATTAAATTTTAAACGATATTGAGAGAGATTCGAAATCACCAAATCACGTTATTTAGTAATATAACGTTTTAACCTCAGTTCTAAAGCAAGCCCCGCACTGGATTACGTCCTTTATTCAAGAAACCTCTACTGGTACTTTTTTCTGCAGTGGGCCCTTCTAGAAGAATCACACAGATATCTGAACAGAATCTGGATTCCAATAGTAGTTTTTACCTTTTATTAGAGTGAATTTGAGTCTCTCCACTCACCCACCCCAGGGCCTGAATTTGCTATAATTCCAGGTGCAATCCAGAATTCACTGAATCAAAGGAAATCTTTTCCTTGTTGTGTTTGGTCAGGAGTCCAGAATTTACCAAAGCTGATGATGGTGATTTTATTTGTACCCTGCTCGTCTGACCGGGTTGTCCCAGTCCCTCTGGGCAGCTTCCAGCATATATAAAAACATTTTATTTTATTTTTTAAAAAACCTTCCCTATGTGAACCTCCAGTTTATATGCAACTTTCTGCACACAGGCGGACAAATATCAGAAATGAGGAAAGGGGTGTTTGTGTGTGTTGCAGTCGTATCCGCCCCCCCCCTTCAGCCTCCTTTTGTGCTGGCACACGCAAACAGTTTAAAATGCCCTTCCGGTTCTGCTCTGGCATTTCCCATCGAAGTTGCATGACGAGGTCCCAAGACATCCCCCCAAATAAATTCACACATCACACAGAATTAAAGTTTAAGGTTTTTGGCATAATTTGGGCCACAACTTTGTGTAGATGCAACCCATGTGAGTGGTTGCTTAGGCATTGGTTGCGGCTATCTGTCCCCCACCTGGGACAGAACTGGCGTCTGCTAGCCAGCGAAGTCAGCAAGGCAAAAACCTCTAGGGGAGAGGTCAGGAGCCGGGTGTCAGGCCCTCAGCTCCCCCCCCCCAATGCTCCCAGGGACTCTTGCGTGGCCCTAGCCCCTTGTCAGGGGTACGGACAAAAGCAGGGTGAGCCCCTGGATTCCTTTAATGGAATATCCTTGCGGCAGCAGCAGCATTTTGAGGGGTAGGCACAGCCGATTCCTTACCCCTCCACCAACCAAATTTTAACCAACGCCTAACCGCAACCTTACAAGTTGTGACGATTTGCTACGCAGTAGGCAAAAGCCCAATGGCACCAGCCAATCAGCCAAGTGGGGAAAATTCCTACCAGGCCCCTGCCCCAAGGCAGGCGACCCCATGACAGGCATAGCAAGGTCAGATGCAAAAAAAAAACCCTGAAAAGGGAGGGCAGGCGGGAGATCTGTTGCACGCAGCAAACGTAAAAGACCCACTCTGCGTGCCTGGAGTTTTAAAGGCTATGGCTGTCAATCAACACCTCGCAACATCAGTATTTGCCGTGCAACAGGAAGGGCCCAATCCCAGCAGTGGCCAGCCGAATTAACCCACTCAGCAAGAGGGGTTGTCTTGTTAACCCCTCCCATGATGGAGAACCCGTTTTGCTGCCGCTGCCGCCGTTCTTTCGATCTGGAGAGGAAACACCGTTTTGCCCCTTCTCTTCTTCCCCAGGTTGCTCTGCGAAGGCAGCAAGCTCAAGAGGAGGAGCTGGGCATCAGCCACCCCATCCCGTTGCCCAGCGCCACGGAAATGTACGTGAAGAAAGAGAACAACGCCAGCGGGGGGCCCTCCTGCCTCTTGCTGGAGAGCGCCAGCCCACCACTGCCCACCACGTCAGCTTCCGCCGCGCCAACCTCGTCCACAGGTAAACCCTATGCATGCCAAAGGACCCGGCCCTCACCCCGTAAGGGGGCAGTATTTAGAGGCTCTCCCAAGCCAAATAGGAAGCCATCGCCATTTTCATCCGTTTAGCTCAGGCATCCCCAAACTTCGGCCCGCCAGATGTTTTGGACTACAATTCCCATCATCCCTGACCCCTGGTCCTGTTAGCTAGGGATCGTGGGAGTTGTAGGCCAAAACATCTGGAGGGCCGCAGTTTGGGGGTGCCTGGTTTAGCTTTTCATTCAGGAGCACAGGCATTGGGCTGCCTCACACCAGGTGAGATCATTTGTCCATCTACCCAGGGCCGGATTTAGATTTGATGAGGCCCTCAGCTCCTGAAGGTAATGGGGCCCTTTCTATGTCCAGCTGTCCTTTGTCAACAACAAATTGTCGCTGTTTTTTGGGTTGAATAGATGCTAGATGGTCATTTATGGACCTCATAGGTATCTCAAGCCATTTGCGCATGTTGCCCTGCAACCAGTCCATGCAGAATGGAGGCACCCTATATATAGAAAGGAGCAAAGCAGGGATATTTTAGGGAGCAGGCGGGGCCCATGACTTACATCACAGGAGCCTATACAACACAAAACACTGTTGCTGTCTGTAGGTTTTATTGTATTTGCTTTTTATCTTATATTTTGGAAATGTACATCCAGGGGGTTTTTTCCTTTAATTTTTGGGGGGCTTCCCAAGAGAGTGGGGCCTTAAGCTAGAGCTTGTTTAGCTTACACGTAAATCCCACACTGCATCTACCCCAGTATTCCAGACTCTGGCCGGCAGCAGCTCTCCGTCTTCCCAGCAGAGAGAGATCTTTTCCTGCTACCTGACCATTTTTTAACAAGAGATGCCAGGGATCTGGGTTCTTTCTGCATGCGCAGCATGTGCTCTGCTTATGCGCTGCATCCTGTATCCAACGAAGTCCTTTGCAGTGTGTTTGTGCAGTTTGTGAGAGCGTGTGGCATGCCCACCTTGTATATTTCTCCCGCAGGAGAATGCTCCCGGTTGTTATTAGACAGCAACAACGTTGTTTGCGGGGAAGGGGATAAATCCGGACCACTAGGACGTAGCTGATTTCCCACAGCAAGTATGAAGTGGGGGCACACACACACACACACAGAAGGCCGCACTACTCATTCTGATTTTGTGTTGTGCCGTCCGTGTTGTGGCAAGTTCCCAGGCAGACATTTTTTGTGCCTGGAGCCCACAGCGATGTTTGCAAAATACGGAATATGCAAACTGCTCCAAAAAAAGGTTCAGGAGGCTTACAGGACCGTGCTTGAATATCCATGTCATGCTTTCTACTGTTGCTACACAGATATTGGGGGGCAGCTGCACATGATGCTTCAAGCAGGTATCTTTTTACAGGTGTGCAGCTCAAATAGATGCATTTTTCCTCGGGAATGGGCTCCGCTGGGTTCAAGGGAGCCTTGCTTCCGGAGAAAATAGCTTAGGCAGCCTGATATTGTGGGATTTGATGGGAAGGCGACAGTCAGCATCTAATTATTCACTGCCGCCTAACAAAGACGAACACCTTGATGTCCACGGGGGTCAGAATTCCTTTCTGACATTTCCAGAGTAGCAGGAGGTTCAATTTCACCTTGTCGGGATCCACCCCCCCCTTCCTTCCTTCCTTGCCACCCTGAAGTCTAGCAGTTTTTCTTGCAAACTTCATCACACCAAACATGGTTTACGGGGAGAGGAATAGGATGTGAAGGAGCCACACAAATCATACAAGGTACGGGCGGAAAAGTCTTTTTCTCGCTGTATCCATTTTATTGGCAGGTCAGAAATATTACAGCGCATTGAGAGGCCAGAGACAATTTTTCAAGCCTCTGGTGACATGCTGTTCTTCAAAAAATAAAAATAAAAAGCCGGCCGGGGAGCCGCAGTGCCTTGCCAGCATGCAGATACCTCATCGTAGTCATGGTAACGCTGGTTCTTTTAAAAGGAGTTAGTCTGAGTTCAGGAAAAGAAGAGGAAAAAGCTGCAACTTTAGGTCAGGGGGAACACTCTGGAATTGTGCATCCCTGTTCTCCGAAAACTTGCTCCCAAGCAATTGTGCTTAGAATTGCAGCCTTAACGTGTAGGCAGTTTATGATGGTCAAGCGGCAAAAGAAGGCCACCACCTGCAGGAATTCAGGGTAAATCTGTTCAAACAGGTATGGATTCCCGGTAATATCCGTGTTGAATGATGGGGGTGGAATGCCCATGGAAGCCTCTCACCCACTTTCCTAGCTAATGCTGGAGGAAAATTTGAACCAGGCGTTTTTGCAGTGGGGGAGGCCGCTGGACCTGAGGGTCATATTAGACGTGTGGCATTAATCTGTCACCTGGGAGAAGGAGGCATGTGGGTCCCTTTTTAAGAGCAAAAGCAGTTGAACTGAGATACTTGATTGAGATGAGGTGGGTGGGTGATGGGGAATTAATAAATCACATGTGAAAGGTTTAAACTGTGCATTCAAACACATCTGAAGCTTTCATTTCCAAGTACACTTTTTTAATTCGTTTGAATATATAATTGCATTAATTGGCTCTATTTTTATCAATTAGTTGTACAATCGTACATTTCTAGAAACGAAGACTTTTCCATAGGGAAAATGCAGCAGAGGAGAATTCTTCCTTCCCCATCCTTGGTACAAACCTGGGCGTTGTAAGAATCGCACTCAAGTCCCTGTCCCATGGGTGCTCCGATGTCCACAGACAGCTTCCGGAGCAAAGAGGTTCTATACAGTATTAACACTGGACATTTCAAGGGCACATGGTTCTAGTCCTCATGGAACTTGGTTGCCCCAGATATGCACATGGGGAATTAGTGGGTTGAAAATCAAACTTATAACGTGAATATTAAGATGTCATTGAGAAAACTTGTCGCTCAGCCTTTTTCATCCCGTCCCAGCTCCTTGAAAAGACTCGTTCCAGAGTCGTGGCGAAGGAGAACAAATAGACTTAAAGCCACAGTACGGTTCGCCCACAGTATAGTTTGTAGAAAATAAATAACAAAAACAGAGTCTCGCCCAGTCTCTCTTCAGTTTTCTGGAAATCCTACTTTGGAATCCAGCCGTGAGGGTTTTTTTGAATATCTTATTATGAAAGGTGGGCGTAGATAAATCTGAGCAGATCAAGAGACGGGTGACAAAAATGATGTACGGCTTGTAGAAAAAGAGACTGCGGGTTGATATAACAGTCTATAAATATTTGAGAGGTAATAATGGGGAAGAGGGGGAGGTGTTATTTACAGTGTTTGAGGCAATAACAAAGAGCAGTGGCTTGAAACTAAAAAAAACCCTAAAAGTACAAGGAAAATAATTTAATTAAAAGACACTTCCTTTCCTAACTAGAAATGCAATTAGGCAGTTGAGTGGCCTGCACCGGGGGGGGGGGGGGGAGGAATTCTTCAAGCATCATCGCTGGAGGGATTTAAGATAATTGCTTGGGGTGGTGCTGAAGACAACTCTTTAGACTTGCAGAGGTTATCTATTTCTGCTTACCCCCACGGCTAAAGGTAGCTGATCAGCTATATTCAACTTTGCTGGGCAGTAGACCAAACTGGGCTGGGTCCAGATGAGGGCGAACGGATGATTGCAGGGTCTGGGAGGAAAGCAAGAGCTGTGGGTGCTTGCTCGGGAGAAGAGAAGATGAAGACAATAGCAATCTTATATACATTAAGGCATGGGGAGGCAAACTAAGGCCCGGGGGCCGGATGTGGCCCAATCGCCTTCGCAGTCCAGCCCGCGGATGGTCCAGGAATCAGCGTGTTTTTACATGAGTAGACTGTATCTCTGGGTTATTTGTGGGGCATAGGAATTTGTTCATTTTTTCCCTTCAAAATATAGTCCGCTCCCGCCCCCCAAGGTCTGCTGAAACCCTAACCCTAACCCCTGCATTAAGGGTTGTCGGAGAAGATGGAGCAGGCATGTTCTTGGTTGTTGCTGGGGGCAGAATGAGCGGGGAAGCAAATTTCATTTAAACATAAGGGGGGGGGACCAGCCTAATGGTATGAGCATTCATCCAGTGGAACTGCCTGCATGAGAAGATGAGATGCCGTGGTTGCATCCTGTATGGAGCAGAGGCTTGGCTTGCAGCCACCCTTCCAAAACTAGCATTCAGCTGTTTGTTCCACACGCTCTGTATTTGTAAGCAATGTGGGAATGTTCAGGGTGGCAGGAGAGGATAATTTGTTTATTAATATCCTTCCTAACTTGCAGAGTTACATTCTCCTTTTTGCACGCACAGCAGACAGCTCACCCGCTTTATTTCAGCTTTGAGCGGGATGTTTCCCTGCCTTGCCATTTTCTGCTTTTTAGAAACCACCTGGGCCTCTTTCATCATGTTGCTCCTAATGAAGTGGCCTCTTGTGAGTTCCTATCAGTTGCCTCCTCCCTTAGTTTATTTTTAGTGTGAGCTATAATGATTTTATCCTAGTCGTATTTTCTCCAAGGCCTTCGCTTGCAGATACTTGAACAGCTCATCCTCCCCTCTCAATATTGCCTTTGATATTCCTTTAATGAAATTTGTTCCATTCTGATTGTAACCAGGCTGGTTTTGTTTCTCCCCCGGAAGGTTTTTTGGTTGTTGTTTTTTTGCTTTGGGATTGTAAGACGCATTATTGCTGGGCTTTTCTGCTGCCTTACCTACAAATCTTAATTCCCAAAATATCCAAATGGTCTTACACTCGTTGTCTCCTGGACGACAACAACACCCTTAGGGTTCAGTTTACGTGTAGCTCTATCATTTATCATCCCTACCATGTAGCACATCAGGTAACACATGCCATATGCCAAAACACATGCCGGTTTCGAATCTTCCGTACCTGGGTAAGGTAATTGAGAGAGCGGTTGCCGAACAGCTTGGTAGGTTTCTGGATGAAACATCGGCTCTGGATCCATTTCAATCCAGCTTTCGCCCTGGTTATGGGACCGAGGCAGCTCTGGTCGCCCTAACAGATGATCTACATAGACAGCTGGATCGAGGTGGGTCGGGACTGCTGATTCTTTTAGATCTGTCAGCAGCCTTTGACATGACCGATCACAAACTTTTAGACCACCGCCTTGCCAACGTGGGGATTCAGGGCACAGTCCAACAATGGCTGCGCTCCTTTATCTCAGGTCGGGGACAGAGGGTGGCGCTTGGGAAGGAGTTGACGCTGCGGCACTCCTTGGTGTGTGGAGTCCTAAAGGGTGCAATCCTTTCCCTGATGCTTTTTAATATCTTTATGAGCCCCCTTGCCCAGATTGTCCAGAGCTTTGGGCTGGGTTGTCATCAATATGCTGATGACACCCAGATCTATCTGTTGATAGACGGCCGCCCTGCATCGGCCCCGGGCACACTGACCAGGTGCTTGGAAGCTGTGGCTGGATGGCTACGTGGGAGCCGGTTGAAGCTAAATCCTTCGAAGACAGAGGTCCTCTGGCTGGGTCGGGACAACATGGGGTTAGGGGGCCAACTCCCATCTCTTGCAGGGGCTCAGTTAGTGCCAGCGCCTTCTGTCAAGAGTTTGGGTGTAACCTTCAACGCCACCCTTTCCATGGAGGCGCAGGTTGCAGCCACAGCAAAGGTGGCATTTTTCCATCTCCGCCGTCTTAAGCAGTTGGTCCCTTACCTCTCTTGCCCTGATCTGGCCACAGTGATCCATGCGACAGTCACCTCCAGGCTTGATTATTGTAACTTGCTCTATGCGGGGCTGCCCTTGAATCATAGAATCATAGATTTGGAAGAGACCACGAGGGCCATCCAGTCCAACCCCCTGCCAAGCCGGAAACACCATCAAAGCATTCTTGACATATGCCTGTCAAGCCTCTGCTTAAAGACCTCCAAAGAAGGAGACTCCACCACACTCCTTGGCAGCAAATTCCACTGCCGAACAGCTCTTACTGTCAGGAAGTTCTTCCTAATGTTTAGGTGGAATCTTCTTTCTTGAAGTTTGAATCCATTGCTCCGTGTCCGCTTCTCTGGAGCAGCAGAAAACAATCTTTCTCCCTCCTCCATATGACATCCTTTCATATATGATGGGAGAAGTCTGGAATGCTTATTTCTTTCAACCACCATGCAGAGATTTTTCTTGGATGAGTCAGAGACTGGATGTCCTCCCTATGTTAGTCTAATGGTGCTCCTGTAACCTAAAACCTTCTGGAGTTCATCTTATTGTAACCTTTTAGATTTGTCACCCCCTTGATTTTCATTGTGTGGTGGGGGGGGGGCATTCCAATAGCCATGGGAAGCCTTGATGTCACCCCCCCCAATGGGCTATGGTTCTTTGTGCAGTGGCTCCCAACACGTTGTGTGCTTTTCTCCATAGCATCCCCAAAGTCTTCTTTTTCATGTACAGGCACTCCCTCTCCCCCCCCCCAAATGCGCATTCAAATTCTGCACATGACCGTGCATACCCATGGCACTGGAAAATCATCCCATCTTCTTGCCAGTCTTGGCAAGTCAAATGAATGGGTTATGCTGAAATGGCTAAGTTGGCAATGAAATCAAGAGGAAGAGACGACAACAAATTCAAGGAAGATTGGAAGGACTTTGTTGCGTATATAAAGGAGCAACCTCGTCCAATACGGTGGGAAAATACGGTATATATAAAAAGGGAAATCAATCAATTGAAGCGTACCAGGAAATGACAGGGGAGAGGTGGAGAGACCTTGTGGCTCCCGAGGAAACCCTCCCTGGAAGCTAAAGAGAGCAGGTGAAGAGAGCGGAGGTGCAGAAGGGCTTTGTTGCGGCTGCTCCTCTTACCCGCCTATCAGCTGACTCGCAGGGTAGCGAAGAAGCAGCCACTTTTCCACAAATCTTCCAGCCTTTCTCCAATCCAGAGCTTCAACTCCAGATCCTTTGCTCTGGATTGGAGAGAGAGCTGGAGATCAGGAAGAAAGGGGCATTTAAAGGCTCTTTAGAGGGCGCTGCCCGCTTTGTGCAATGTAACCCGGAATGTAAGCGGGGGACACACACCTGTATATTTGTGGTGTTTTAGAGGAAAGCCTGCTCCCCTTGTTTGGCGATACCATTCCCATCGGTGCTGGCCGGGGAGGAGGGAAGCAGAAGTCCAAAATTACCCGAGGGCGCCAGGTTGGGTTTACGAGAGCCATGTGGAAACGGTTTTTTAATTCCCTGATATGCTAAGGGGGGGGCCTAATCTGCAGTGCCTAATTGCTCGGTAATTAACGTTGTACCGTGATCGCTAATGGGAGAACTCTGACACCTTGATATAATTAGTACAAGCGATGATATAATGGGAAGCAGCTCATTTCTGGAGACGGTGACTACAGTCGGCGAAGGTGCCAACTTATCACTGATGGGGGGGGGAGCCTCTTCGTTTTTCCACTCTACTTAAAACACAACTGAGCGTTGTTCCCGGCAAAAGGGATAAACCTTGAGAAACGCTTGAGCTGAAGCCATTGACGTCTTTCTAGATAAAGCCAGTCCCTGCCCACAGACGGCTCTCTTCCCTCTTGCCAATAGGCCTTGCCTGATAATAGTCACAGAAACGGCACCGCTATGGCCTGAATATCACATATTTTCTTTAGAGTTTCAAAGGAGGTAGTCAGTGGTTGCTTTGTTCTGTTTGACGGTGACCAGGAGAGAAGAGGCCACGATGGAGCAAGAACTAGCAAGTGCAAAAGTGCCTTTTTAAATAGGGACCTGGCCCAGGGAGGGGGGGTCACGCCGTTTTATTCCATCTAAAGAAAAGGTAAAGGACTCCTGGATGGTTAAGTCCTGTCCAATTTGACTATGGGGTGTGCCCCCCCCCATCTCTGCTTCAGGCCGAGGGAGCCAGTGTTTGTCCACAGACAGTTTTCCGGGTCATGTGGCCAGCATGAGAAAGCCGCTTCTGGCGAACCAGAGCAGCACACGGAAACGCTGTTTACCTTCCCGCTGCAGCGGTACCTATTTATCTACTTGCACTGGTGTGCTTTCAAACTGATAGGCTGGCAGGAGCTGGGACAGAGCAACGGGAGCTCACCCCGTCGCGGGGATTCGAACCGCCGACCTTCCGATCGGCAAGCCCAAGAGGCTCAGTGGTTTAGACTGTTACCAGATTTTTTTCCAATGAATCTGGGGACACTTTTCAACTTCAGTAGGAATGATAGGATTTTGTATGGGGACTGATTTGTAAATCCGGGGACTCTCCCTGGGAAACGGGGACATCTGGTAACCTTAGTTTAGACCCCCGCACCACTCGTGTCCCAGTATATATTCCATGTATATATACCGTAAGCCAAGACTATATAAAACCAGCAGCCTCTTACCGTACTTTGCTGCCTACAGGATAGTGAACATTTATTTTATTTCTCCACTAATGGAATTTTTGTCTTACGGCAACACCATGTCTTCATGTATTCGTATTAGGCTACTAAGATTGAACAAGGAATATCTTCTTCTGCATGCGCTTGCAGAATTGCAGATTTTTAATGTGGGACGTGTCTGGAGTGGATAATCTCAAGGCGCAGCCCAGGCCGAGTTGGGCTTGTCAGGGAAGATATATTTTGATCGCCTTGCAGCTGACTTGCTAGCTGGACTGTGAGGTGTTTTGCGGGGGGGGGGGAGATTTGGATCCTTTGCCCCCCCCCCCCCGTGCACCTTGCCCATGTGTCATTCTGTGTGCAATTTAAACATTTGAAAAGTCCCTGATCTTTAGCCTGAGAGGTGACAAAAAACACACATTGGACCAGTGGCACAAATGCGGACGTTCGACACGAACTATTCTGGAAGGTGGATTGTCCCGCCCCGAACATTTGGCAGTGGGTACAAGTAACATTTCTGACTCCTGAGCAATGCAGCCCACCTGAGTGGGGGCCCCCAGGATAAATCACAGGCTTAAACAATTTACTGCCCACTTTTGCATGTGCGGAGAGTAGAGCTCTTAAAGGTCAAAAAAGCTTCCTTGATAACATAATGCAGTGAGCTGTAACTGCATCAAATCCTGGGGGTTGTCGAGCAGCCCAGGAGAAATAATTATGCCTGGTAATGGGTAATTACAGATAATGGCTCTTTTTGGGGGTGGAAAACACACACACACACACACACACACACACACACACACACACACACACAGCCTTGTCTGGAATGAATATTGCGTAGTACATTAACTTTATGGTAAGCTACAAGTTCGGCACTGAAACAGCACAAGTTGCAAGGAGAAGTGGTATTACTTTGTTTTATTTAAAGGCAGGGCTTAGAGGTGGTGGGGAGACCGAAGTAGAACGCCGGGCTTCTGCGGCACCCCCTCCTTTCTCCCCACGCCGTTCGGAAACGCAGCCTTGATTTTGCCTCTGAAAAATGCTGGCAGCGAGGGGCTCAGCAACAAGAATTGCTCTGTCATGATAGGTCTGGTGGGAGAAACACAGATTGTTCCACCGGTTTCTGATTATGACTTTAGGGAGTTGTTTCACACCAGCCTCAATTCAAGGCTCTTGTCAACGGCAGCCGGTTGCTGGAGCCTGAAGTACAGGCAGGTCTGTTAGGGAGGGAGGGAGGGAGGATGCTTCAGGGGGGGGCGGGGGGGAGCATGCTGGGAAATGGTTGAGACAAGATCAGTTGTCTTGGTACTCTTCTCTTTTCTTTTTTTGCAACTTCACCAAACAGTCTTAGTGTTGGCAATTCTGAATTCAAAGGCTTCCATCTCTGATCGGGGATTCTGTGAATTCCCATGCAAACAGTGCCTTAACATCCAAATGTCCGGAACAGGAGACCAGCAGGATCAGACACTCAGTGCCCCTGTCCAGCTTAGCATAGAATTGTAGAATCATAGAGTTGGAAAGGGACCCCCTGGGGTCATCTAGTCCAACCCCCTGCAATGCAGGAATCTCAGCTGAAGCATCCACGATAGACAGCCATCCAGCCTCCGCTTGAAAACCTCCAAGGGAGGAGGGTCCCGGGGGGGGGGGAATCTGTTCTACTGTCGGAACAGTTATCACCCTCAGAACGTTTTTCCTGATGTTTATCCGGAATCTCCTTCCTCGTAACTTGAAGCCATGGGTTCGAGTCCTACCTTCCGGAGCAGGAGAGAACAAGCTTGCTCCATCTTCCATGGGAACGCCCTTGAGGTGTTTGAAGATGGCTGTCCTATCTCCTCCCAGCCTCCTCGTGTTTGCAATGGTGGCTAGTCGGCTAGGTGATTCAGAGACGCCACATCATTTGGTTGATTAATCTGGTTTAGGGGTTTCACACAAACAGGCTCCACGAACTCGCGTGAACTCCATGCTCCGTAGCATACACAGCCGCGATCCATGTGGGACATCAAGAAAAAACACCATTCTATCCAGAACTTAGAATCATAGAATCATAGAGTTGGAAGAGACCACAAGGGTCATCCAGTCCAACCCCCTGCCAAGCAGGAAACATCATCAAAGCATTCTTGACATATGCCTGTCAAGCCTCTGCTTAAAGACCTCCAAAGAAGGAAACTCCACCACACTCCTTGGGAGCAAATTCCACTGCCGAACAGCTCTTACTGTCAGGAAGTTCTCTTACTTGATAACCTATTTAGGGATTACTAAGGTCCCCAGCATCTCATTTGTTGCCCATGCCACAAATATTTTGACTCCGGACGATGCTTACGAGAGTATATCCTCAAATCATTGAGCTACATTTTTTTAGTTCGTTTTGGATCTTTGGCACTAATTGCAAACACCTCCCCTTCATTCCCTCAAATTCCTGTTTTGGGGTTGTTTTCTAGTCCGGCAGCTGAGTGAGAAGCGGGATGGTTCTGAATGCCAGTTCCTGGAAGCTGCTGCACTGCTTGCCTTATTTTATAGCTGACCCCAGAGCTTGACTTTCTCTAGAAATATACACTCTTCCCTGAAACAAATTATTGCTAACTGCTGTTAATATGCCAAATGGCCAAAGGCTTGTGTAGAACATGGAGGATCAATAATGAGGCATTGATCTGGAATGAAAGAGAGAGCTGATTTTCACATGTAGGAATGCAGCAGATGTTCTGCCTAAGGACGTTAAAACAGGGAGAACTGAGTCACAGTGTTAAAAACAGATTCTTCGCCCGACAGCTGAAATCTTGATTATTATTATTTTACTTTATTGATAAAATCAACAGCACCAAAGACAGGCAGCCCCAAACTCTGCCCTCCAGATGTTTTGGGACTACAGCTTCCATCATCCCTAGCTAACAGGACCAGTGGTCAGGGATGATGGGAGTTGTAGTCTCGAAACATCTGGAGGGCCAAGTTTGCCTGTGCCTGACCAAAGATCTCCCTTCTCTTTCTGTACAAATTTCATCGCTCAGAACCCCTGAATTTTAAAGCTATATATAAATACATTAAACGAACAAATGAAACTTAAAGTTTCTCTCTGATCTCAGAAGCTTTTATCTCTTTTAAGGTTTTCTCCATACCTGTGACATCTAGGAACTGGTTTGTTTTCAGATGCATTAGCCATTCAGTATATTTCTATAATGCCCAGGGTCATTATTAAACTAAAAAAATGTATAAAGCTCAATAACACGTTGAAACCAGGGCTAAAAACAATACCAAGCCAACAGCAAGAAACAGACCCCATTTTGAATCAGCAACACCAATCAATGACCCCAACACCCTGGGTGAAGAGATGAGTCTTCATGTATCGGCAGCCTAGTTGGAGGGAGTTCCACTGGCAAGGCACCACCACAGAAAAGGCCCTGTCTGAGCTCACTGGCAGGCCCTCCAAAACGGCTTCTCTTGAGGGCCTGGGATCGCAAGCATATGTATTTAACCCAAGTCCTTTGTGAAGCGACAGCTTTTAATTCCTGTTTGTTGTGTTGCAATTTATGCATTTCTGTATTTATCCCTCTATTGTCTATTTCTTTCCCAGAGAGTTCTCCAGCTTTTTTTCTGGAAAGTACGAAGATTTAGATTGCTCATAATTTATGTTGCCTTGCTGTGCACTTTTCAAGCCCTGCGCTATCCTTGAAATACTACGCCGTCCTCATGCTGCCTATAGTATCTTGATTTATGGCAAGCGAATAAGCCACAAGTTGCCTGGAGTGATTTGTTTATTGATTGCAGAAGGCCTTTAATTTCAACTGTGGCATTTTTGTTGAAATATTTAATACATTGCAGTATTGACATTTTAGGAGTTAATGCATTACTAATACAGTGCTGCAGTTTGCTTCAGAGAGGAGGCAAAAAGAAGTTGCTCCCTCCTCCACGTTTTCTCAACGGGCTTTCATCAAATTATATTCAGAGTTTGGTGATGCGATCCCTGAACATATGCAAAAAGAGATCAAACCCAAGACAGAATTACAAAGCAACAACCAGCAACCTGGGATGTGTAATATTAAAGAAATAATGATGCCTTATGAGGAACGGCTTAGGGAGCTGGGTAATATGTTTAGCCTGGAGAAGAGAAGGTTAAGGGGTGATATGATAGCCATGTTCAAATATATGAAAGGATGTCATATAGAGGAGGGAGAAAGGTTGTTTTCTGCTGCTCCAGAGAAGCGGACACGGAGCAATGGATTCAAACTTCAAGAAAGAAGATTCCACCTAAACATTAGGAAGAACTTCCTGGCAGTAAGAGCTGTTCGACAGTGGAACTTGCTGCCAAGGAGTGTGGTGGAGTCTCCTTCTTTGGAGGACTTTAAGCAGAGGCTTGACAGGCATATGTCAAGAATGCTTTGATGGTGTTTCCTGCTTGGCAGGGGGTTGGACTGGATGGCCCTTGTGGTCTCTTCCAACTCTATGATTCTATTCTATTCTATTCTAAATAGAAAATGGCATATAATCCCAACAGCTTACTGAACATGTTCATAGAATACATTTATAACTGGATCGGGAAACCTTTCTTCTCTTGAAGGCCGTGTTAGAAACTCGGGGTATATAAACTAGCCCCTTAAACCCGGGTTACAGTCGCTAAAACGGAATGCCTAGTTGCCATTTTTGGGAGCAGACGGCTCAAAAGTCGTATTTTTCCATAGGACTTTTTTGGTTCCTGAAATTCGTTCTGGTTGTGCAGATAAAATACCACGAATAGAATTCTACAGGGTGTGTTGCTCGTGTGTGAAAACAGGCAGGACCCAAGGATTCCCCAGGCATGCTCTGCCAGACAGTGGAGACATCAGGCCCCATCTTGGCAGCCAGGCATCTTCCCTTCGTCGCCCGTGGCTGATGGGCCGGTGCAAAAGGTGGCTGGCAGATTTCAAAGGCTGGTTGAAGGCCATGATCCCCTGGAGGTAATCTGTCAGGGGTCGTATTCTGGCACTTGGTGTGGCCACTCCCTTTCCCCGCCTCTCTCTCTCTTCCCACTGGGCTACTAGGGGACGGGCAAGTCCCTCTCGCCAGAGGTCTGAACGGATTGTTTTGGAGAGAGCTTTGTCTCTTTCGCTGCAAGATTTCCCCACCTGTAAGATTTACCATACGTATGATAACAAATGTTGGAAATGTAAGAAGGAGGAAGGTTCCTTTTACCACATGTGGTGGACGTGCCCACTAGTAAGAGACTTCTGGGAAAAGATTTATAATGAAATGAAAAAGGTGTTGAAAAACACATTTGTCAAAAAACCAGAAGCATTCCTAGTGGGCATAGTAGGCAAAGAGATCCCAAAGAGAAATGTTAACTTTTTTATGTATGCCACAGCAGCGGCAAGAATGTTATTAGCAAAGAACTGGAAATCCCATGTAATACCAACAATTGACGACTGGCAGATGAAGATGATGGAGTTTATGGAACTGGCTGAGATGACCGGAAGAATCCGTAACTGGGGGGAAGAAGCGACAGAAGAAGAATGGAAAGATTTTAAGATGTATTTTAAAAAAATATGCAAAAGTTATATATTAAGATCAGAATTAGGTTGAAATTAAACTGTGGAATTAAGGAATATGTTATGCGTATGATGCAAAATAAGACTATATGAGGTGATTATATTGGTATAGAAATTGCTAAAATGATGTATGCCAATGAACCACAGTGGATGGGAGCCCGAGGGGGTCCCTTTATAAAATGTGAGAGGAAAATTAGGAATAAGTATTTTTGGTTTTTATGTGTTGGATTTTTTTTGGGTTTTTTTGTTTTTTGTTTTTGTTTTAGTGTCTTTATTGTAATGTATTTCTCTGTTTGTGTCTTTCTTAGTTAAAATGCAATAAAAAATTATTATAAAAAGATTTCCCCACCTGCGTGACGCCCCTCAGCTGCATTTGCGCTGGGTAGGTTTTATGTGTGAACTGGTATTTGTAAACTTGAATCAGAACTCATATTAAGGCTGCTTGCTGTTTTTATGTGTTACATGATTCTTTAAGGTATTGGGGTTAATTTTCTTTGCCTGAACATATAAACCCAGAAGAAGTGAACCTGTCCATCCAAAGTGCTAATTTCTAGGACTGATGTGTGAGAGAGACTTCTTGTTTTCCCATAGTGCATTTCCTTGCTTGGATCAGATGGTTCCAGTCTTTGGAAATCGAGCTGGAATCAACAGGTGGCTGTAACCCATCTATATATATATAAAAGCTAACTTTCTTACTGAGAACCATTAGGGTAGAAGAATGATTTGTTGTTGTTTAGTCGTGTCCGACTCTTCGTGACCCCATGGACCAGAGCACGCCAGGCACTCCTGTCTTGCACTGCCTCCCGCAGTTTGGTCAAACTCAGGTTCGTAGCTTCGAGAACACTGTCCAACCATCTCGTCCTCTGTCGTCAGAAGAAAGATACACAATTTTAGAAAGAGGGGGCAGCAGTATTTTCCATTACATGGAAGCAAGGTATTTCACCAATGATGCTCATTGAGTGACAAGGAGCCAGCCACCGTGCCTCAGCCTGGCCCTCCCTCCCAGGGGTGTTGTGAGGATATCATCATCATTATTATAATTATTATATAATGCCTTATACCTGCAGGTCTCAGGGTGGTTCACAAGACAAAATCACAATATAAAAACAGAAAATACAGAATCAAACGAAAAACGAAAAAACCAAATAACTACCCCCACAACACATTTAAAAAGGGCATCGGATATCACATAATTGTGCCTTTTTGAGCTCTTTGTGGTGGAGGCAGGATAAGACCGCAACAATAATAAATAATACTGAGGAGTGCAGAATGATTGCCAGTGACCATGTTTCTATTGTGTGGGAAGACCTTCCTTCCTTCCTTCTCCTTCCTTCCTTCCTTCCTTCCTTCCTTCCTTCCTTCCTTCCTTCCTTCCTTCTCTTTCCTTCCTCCCTTCCCTCCTTCCTTCCTTCCTTCCTTCCTTCCTTCCTTCCTTCCTTCCTTCTCTTTCTTTCCTTCCTTCCTTCCTTCCTTCCTTCCTTCCTTCCTTCCTTCCTTCCTTCCTTCCTTCCTTCCTTCCTTCCTTCCTTCTCTTTCCTCCCTTCTCTTTCCTTCCTTCCTTCCTTCTCTTTCCTTCCTTCCTTCCTTCCTTCCTTCCTTCCTTCCTTCCTTCCTCTGAAGTGGCACAGAGCAGGCTCGTTGGGTCGCATCCCTCTGGTTCTGGCCTGTCTTTTGTGCCGACCTTCCCTGCTAAGCCTTTCGCTCTGCAAATCTGAAATGTGCTTAAGAGTTCAGAAGTGGTTTTTTGCCTGCTGCTTCCTAACCGCTCTCTTTCCCTCTTTCCCTCCCCCCGTTCTTTGCAGAGGGACGGATGCTGATCCAGGACCTTCCTTCCCTAGCCAGCAGAGGTCACCTGGAGAGCGCCTCCGACTTAGTGGTGGATTCCACCTACTACAGCAGCTTCTACCAGCCCTCCCTGTATCCTTACTACAACAACCTCTACAACTACTCCCAGTACCAGATGGCTGTGGCCAGCGAAAGCACCCCTGGAGATATGGGGGGCCCACTGGTGGGGTCCCCTGTCAAAAACAGCCTGCGGAGCCTCCCAGCTACCTATATGTCAAGCCAGTCAGGAAACCAGTGGCAGGTAAACCCAACGGCCTGGTTTGGAGAGCGCCAAGGTTGCTTTCTTAAGTTCTTTTGGGAGTCAGTAACCAAGGGGGGTGGAGTTGCGGTGCATGATATGGGAAGCAGAGTGGACCCCTTACACAAAGCACCTCGCTTCCTGAGATAGCCGGGAAGTTATTCCACCATGAGGACCAGTGAGATTCCTCCAGTGAGATTCAGGATGGAGTGGGGATTCAGGATCTCCCAGGTCCTGGTCTTAAGCACTGCACCACCCTAGCTTCTTAGAGGACTTCTGCTGTGAGCCAGCTCTATAAAGTAGAGCAAATAAATATGGGAAAAGCAAAATGACACCTGGAGAAAGATCTGAACTATTACCCTTGAAGCTTGGTTTTTTTTTATTCTGGATTGTTTTAGTTGAGGTTTTGATGTGCTGCAAACCACTTTGATGCTTTTTCTTTAAAATACAAAGCAGTGTAGAAATGAAATAATAATAATAAATATAGTAAGGGACCCCTGGACGGTTAAGTCCACTCAAAGGCGACTCTGGGGTTGCGGCACTCATCTCTCTTTCTGGCTGAGGGAGCCAGCATTTGTCCACAGACAGTTTTCCGAGTCATGTGGCCAGCAGGACTAAACTGCTTCTGGCACAACAGGACACCGTGGCGCAGCATGCCAGAGCGCACGGAAACGCTTATTTTAGAGATGCAAGTGTTAAATGCACAATAACCCTGTTTTCTCCAGCGGCCGATCCTAAAGCAAAGCCTAGGCTGCCATCCTGTGCCCACCTGCCTTGGGAGCAAAGAGAGACTTGTGTGGAAGTTCACCCAGTTCTGCAGTCAGGAATCCTTTAAGTAACCTTTTAAAAAGCTCACCCAAATAAGAATTCTGGATCCTTCTGCTGAAAATTCATCCTTGAGGTTCAACTGTCAGGTCTCCCCTGCAGATGACCTTTGTTATTGTAGAAGCTTTAATAAGTTTCTCTTCTAGCCAAGGACAGTGGGCAATAAAAAGGGAGTCCAAAAGGTTCTGACATTAAACCTTGAATTACTAGCTGGCTATGAATTAAGACTCCGAAGCTTTATATTTAAAATGTAACATGATAAATATATATATCTAAAACATCATGTTCCCTTTTGGGTAGCTCTATTTCAATTTCCTTCCTGCAGCAGTGATTAGGGAGAAAATGCAAAAGAACTGCCACGGAAAGCGAAAATGGAAAATTAATTGGCTGTACCGAGAGATATATTACATTGTTAATTACAAGAGGTGTTGAGCTTGTTGACCTAAACAACTTGTGTGTGAAGGATTTAAAAGAAACAAAACACGACCGGCATCCTTTTAAGCGCTTTGGAGTGTGGTCTCTGAAAGTAGTTGCCTCCCCAGCGAAGGAAATGTTGCCCTCCTCACCTCTGCCCTCATTAGAGTCCTCCGAGGGGAGTCTCCAAAAATGTCTCCACCCTCTGTCCACCAGGAGGGCTGTAATTGATGGAAAGGGACATTTGCCTGACCAAAGGGGCCATCTCCATTTCTCGGAGCTACTGTGGAGACCTCTTTACCAGATTTGTGGAAATCTAGATGGTGACTTATGGGACGTGGGTGGCACTGTGGTCTAAACCACAGAGCCTAGGTCTTGCCGATCAGAAGATTGGCAGTTCCGTTGCTCATTCCCAGCTCCTGCCAACCTGTTAGTTTGAAAGCACGTCAAAATGCAAGTAGAAAAATAGGTACCGCTCCGGCGGGAAGGTAAACGGCGTTTCCATGCCCTGCTCTGGTTTCGCCAGAAGTGGCTTAGTCATGCTGGCCACATGACCTGGAAAAACTGTCTGCGGACAAACGTCGGCTCCCTCGACCTAGAATCATAGAGTTGGAAGAGACCGCAAGGGCCATCCAGTCCAGCCCCCTGCCAAGCAGGAAACACCATCAAAGCATTCTTGACAGATGCCTGTCAAGCCTCTGCTTAAAGACCTCCAAAGAAGGAGACTCCACCACACTCCTTGGCAGCAAATTCCACTGCCTATAGATTCCACTGACCTATAGAGCGAGATGTGCGTCACAACCCCAGAGACGTTCACACCTGGACCTAATGGTCAGGGGTCCCTTTACCTTTAGACGGTGACTTATTTCCAGAGGGTAAAGGTAAAGGGACCCCTGACCATTAGGTCCAGTCGCAGACGACTCTGGGGTTGTGGCGCTCATCTCGCTTTACTGGCTGAGGGAATGCAAGTTATAACCGATCCATTGTAAGGTCTACCCACGGGTCTTCAGAACGTAGATTTCCAGGGGAGCAATGAGTAATTTTTTAAAAAGGGGGTGGGCAGTAGGCAGGAAAGTTTGGGAAGCTCTGACGTAAAGCAAATTGCAGGTGAAACTCGGAAAATTAGAATACCATCGAAAAGTGCATTTATTTCAGTAACGCAACTTAAAAGGTGAAACCAATCTATGAGATAGATGCATGACATGCAAGGCAAGATATGTCAAGCCTTTATTGGTTGTCATTGTCATTCTTTGTCGTTAGGCGGGTCAATTATAAATGGATTGTAATTAATGAAATGTAATAGCGATGTTTATTTTTGTATTTGTTTTATTACTGTGGAATTTCCAAAAGAAAGCATTTGTAAAAATTAAAAGAAAAAGAAAAAAATAATAAGTTGCATTACTGAAATAAATGCACCTTTCGACGATATTCTAATCTTCACCTGTAAGTAAGAGAAACAGGTGGGCTCCGTGTCTTATTATGAATATGCAGGTGGCTCCCTCTGGCACCAGCAAGAAGTCCGGATCCTTGGCTTCCCATTTTGTGTGAGCTGGGAATTGCCGTTTCGCCCCAACCAAACCACAGTCTGAAGCCGAGACGCAGTTTCACTGTCCCTGGTCGTTTGAGTAGAACCATCCGCGAACCCTGGTTTGGACACCATGCAAAGCCAAGGATCGTGGTTTGCTGCTCTTTCCGAGGGGAGGAGCAAAGCGGGAAGGAGCTGCTCACCCAGGGTCAGCCGCTAACCGTGGTTCCCTGCAAATATACGAACCTGGCCCATGTTGTCCTGAAAGGGCTTGCACCTAATTTTTATTTTCATGAAGTGTGCGTTGGTGTGAATAAAGTGGACAACAGAGAGTGCTTGAAGGCTAATTCGTTGTTTGAATGTGAAACAGATTTTGCTTTTTAACCACCCTTGACCAGTCTAGGAAAAAAAGGCTGTCCAAATTTAAGAAATGAAGCTATTGCAGGATTCTGTCACGAATCTAAAAATGCTCCAGGTTTGCCATGCCAACAGCGTATCCTACAATGTATTTATAAGCTATAGCCTTCACAATACAGATTTATGCTAAAAGTAACCTAATGTTTCTGACAGCTCAAGTGTGACATGAATATAATCCATATTTCTTGGGGAAGCTAATCTAGGCTGTTTATTTTCCAATAGTGCTGATAGGGCCATATCTCTTGATGTCACGGCAGTTGAGATTCTGATGGTAA
The DNA here is from genome assembly GCF_963506605.1 of Zootoca vivipara. Classification (NCBI taxonomy): domain Eukaryota; kingdom Metazoa; phylum Chordata; class Lepidosauria; order Squamata; family Lacertidae; genus Zootoca; species Zootoca vivipara. The sequence continues at coordinate 1,195,060 of NC_083291.1, read as the reverse complement.
CATATTGTTTGTGGGTCAATGCTTTTGTCTTAAACAGTAGGTTGGAACAGAATAGCAAAGGTTAATTAAGTTTGTCTATCACGGGGGGACAGATATAGATGGCGCTTGTGTTTCCCACCCTGGAACTCAAGGGAGACAGACGGTGGGGGTCACCATTTATTTATTTCTCCCCTCACAACGGAAAGGTCCGCTGGTAGGTCTCAGAATTAAAATTTGGTGGCTCCACGCAGTTCTTAGCAGTAATAATTTAACATGGTAACACAGGAAATTCCGACTTTTGAAGCTCTGAGTGACCCATGGTTTCATGGACTCTGGTGGCCCTATTTTATTTTTTATTTTATTTTATTATTTTATTTTATTTTATTTAGAATCATAGAATCATAGAGTTGGAAGAGACCACAAGGGCCATCCAGTCCAACCCCATGCCAAGCAGGAAACGCCATCAAAGCATTCTTGACATATGCCTGTCAAGCCTCTGCTTAAAGACCTCCAAAGAAGGAGACTCCACCACACTCCTTGGCAGCAAATTCCATTGTCGAACAGCTCTTACTGTCAGGAAGTTCTTCCTAATGTTTAGGTGGAATCTTCTTTCTTGTATTTTATTTTATTTCTTTTATTTCTTTTCCTTGGCCAGCCTTGCTGGGGGTGGCTGCTCCATATCCTTGTCCAAGCACACACATCATAGAATTTTAGAATTGTAGAGTTGGAAGGTACCCCTAGCGATCATCTAGTCCAACCCTCCTTCAACGCAGGAATAGGCAGGGATGGAACCTGCAACCTTGTCAATCCAATGACTGGGAGAGGGGACTCTTTGCATATCTCATTGGGGTCCTGGACTACTAGGTGGACAGGTTGAAACTTCTCTGTCCACCTCCACATTGTGTCTCCATAATTTTCTAGTTTTGACCAAATCAGTGAAGTCTTGCGGGAGGGAGCGGGATTTGTGTAGAGGGGTCTGTCGGCCCTGCAGTCTGGGGGTTAGCTACCCCAAGTTAACCTATGAGAAAAGCCACTGATTTGGGATGTGGCCACGCATCGATTGCGCCTGGCCGTGATAATCCTGCGGACTCAGTTAATGAGTTTCCAGGCACAGCAAAGGAGATTCCAGCCTTGCAACCTGCCCAACTATGCTTTCAACAGAACATTAATAATATAAATAAAAAGGAGATAAGATATCAAACATTAAAAACTTCCCTAAACAGGGCTGCCTTCAGATGTCTTCTAAAAGTCAGATAGTTGCTTATTTCCTTGACATCTGATGGAAGGGCGTTCCACAGGGAGGGTGCCACCACCAAGAAGGGCCTCTGCTTGGTTTCCTGTAACCTTACTTCTCGCAGGGAGGGAACCGCCAGAAGGCCCTTGGAGCTGGACCTCAGTGTCCGGGCAGAATGATGGGGGTGGAGACGCTCCTTCGGGTATACTGGACCGAGGCCGTTTAGGGCTTTAAAGGTCAGCACCAACACTTTGAGTTGTGCTCGGAAACGTACTGGGAGACAATGTAGGTCTTTCAGGACCTGTGTTATATGGTCCCGGCTCTCAGTCCCAGTCTAGCTGCCACATTCTGGATTAGTTGTATTCTGGATTAGTTGTAGTTTCCGGGTCACCTTCAAAGGTAGCCCCACGTAGAGCGCATTGCATAGCAGTAGTCCAAGCGGGAGATAACCAGAGCATGCACCACTCTTGCGAGACAGTCTGCGGGCAGGTAGGGTCTCAGCCTGCGTACCAGATGGAGCTGGTAGACAGCTGCCCTGGACACAGAACTGACCTAGAATCATAGAATCGTAGAGTTGGAAGAGACCACAAGGGCCATCCAGTCCAACCCCCTGCTGAGCAGGAAACACCATCAAAGCATTATTGACATATGCCTGTCAAGTCTCTGCTTAAAGACCTCCAAAGAAGGAGACTCCACCACACTCCTTGGCAGCAAATTCCACTGCCGAACAGCTCTTACTGTCAGGAAGTTCTTCCTAATGTTTAGGTGGAATCTTCTTTCTTGTAGTTTGAATCCATTGCTCCGTGTCCGCTTCTCTGGAGCAGCAGAAAACAACCTTTCTCCCTCCTCTATATGACATCCTTTGATATATTTGAACATGGCAATCATATCACCCCTTAACCTTCTCTTCTCCAGGCTAAACATACCCAGCTCCCTAAGCCGTTCCTCATAAGGCATCGTTTCCAGGCCTTTGACCATTTTGGTTGCCCTCTTCTGGACATGTTCCAGTTTGTCAGTATCCTTCTTGAACTGTGCCCAGAACTGGACACAGTACTCCAGGTGAGGTCTGACCAGAGCAGAATACAGTGGTACTATTACTTCCCTTGATCTAGATCAGGGGCCCCAGACTACGGCCCCCGGGCCGGATGCGGCCCAATTGGCCTCCCAATCCGGCCCACGACGCCCCCCGCTGCCGCCGCCCGCTCTTACACCGCGCTGCGTGGTGGCGCGCTTCCAGATCTGAAAAAAAATATGGGCCTCTCCCGACCCAGAAGAGGTCATTTCTGGTGCACTTCTGGGTCGGGGGAGGTGCACTTCCGGGTCGGGGGAGGCCATACGCATGCGCACAAACAATTTTTGGTGATTTTTCCGACCTGGGAGCGCGCCACCGCGCCAGTAAATGGGTGTGCGCATGCTCACTGGCGCACACTCCCCCACCCTCCGGCCCACTGTGCGCGCACTCTCCGGCCCGAAGGCGGGTAAGTCTGGGGACCCCTGATCTAGATGCTATACTCCTATTGATGCAGCCCAGAATTGCATTGGCTTTTTGAGCTGCTGCATCACACTGCTGACTCATGTCAAGTTTGTGGTCTACCAAGACTCCTAGATCCTTTTCACATGTACTGCTCTCAAGCCAGGTGTCACCCATCCTGTATTCGTGCCTTTCATTTTTTTTGCCCAAGTGTAGTACTTTACATTTCTCCTGCGCCTCCATGGACAGCTGTGAGCCCAAAATGACTCCCAGGCTGCGCACCTGGTCCTTCAGGGGCACAGTTGCCCCATTTAGGACCAGGGAGTCGTGAACAACAGATGCACTTCCTTTGAGAGGCAAAGAACATGTGGCAAGACTAAGGCACATGTGTTATAATGCCCCTGAGGGCGCGCAACAAGTCCAGCTTTCCACTGGTCTCAGGTCCATCCTGGCTGTGGAACATGAAGCTAGAAGAGGCGCATAAGTAGGGACATTGGGAAGATTTGCATCAGCGCCCAGTTTCTCATTCTGATAAGAGCCACAGTTACTCATTCCCTGCTCAGATCTTTTTGCCCTCTTCCCTCGCCACCAGAATCAATGGTGTAATTTTGACACACACACACCCTTGGTGACACACGCGGGCAAGGATGCCCAGTGTGTTTTGGAGCTAAAAGACGCGACTCCCGTCATCTTCATTGGGCAAATGATCTTCCAGGTCCCCTTTGTAATGCAGTGCTGAGGTCAAGCATTTTTATGTCTCGCCGGTTCTTTACTGTTACTATAAAACAGGGTAGCTAAGCTCTATAAAAAGGAAACCTTGTGGCTCAGATTTACTGTGGTATATATTCTAAACAGTTTAATAAAACAAAGCCTAAAGCTTTCTAGATTTTCTCCAGTGGTTAATCCAGCGCATATTGTTTGCAGAGCCTAGCCTCCGTCTGTCGGTCGTACCGTGGTTCACAGACCTGGTGCGGGTAATAAGATTATAAAACATGTCTCTTGCTAGCCAGCGACCACATACTAATAATAATAGTTGTAATAATTCATTGGGTCCTGGGATTTTAGGTGGGTGTTTTTTTAAGGAATGGGTGAGATGAGAGGAAAACAAGAAGGCTTGAATGGAAACAGGTCATTGCCCACATCCTCTGGGGAAAGAAAACAAACCAGACCTCCTTTCAGCCCCAGTGGCTAGTGGGGGCCATTTAATAGATGCTAAAATTATATTGTCCTTGTCCAGTGATTATTTTTAGGGGATGCATGGTGGGGGGAAAGTAAAGAGAGATCATGGGATGGAGAGCAGGCTTGAAAAACCAACCTGTGCAGAGAGTGGTTGTGTAATGTGGAAGCATCACAACAGAGGACAGGCTGTGTACATACATGGAGGAGGGAGGGATGAGCTTAAAAGGCTTGGCACTCTCATTTCTTGCCTTCACAGAGCTCAGGGGGTTCTGGTTGTTCTTCAGCTGCTGTCCTTATTCTTTGCTTTTCCATTTGTGTGGACTCTGCACATCCAGCTGCAGACATCAAAGAGACTCTGGCATGGCAGGCCCAGCAGCTCAACCCAAAGGCCTCCGTTTGCTTCCAACCTTTTTTGCCCACCAGTGTGGGGTGTGATCCATGAGAGGCAGTCAAGTACAACATTCCTTGTAATGCTAGAGAAGACGCGCGAGGGAATTTTTTGGCCCAGCCTCTTCCTCCTGGCTGGAGCATCCTTACTTTTGCATGTGATTAGGAGGTGGGCGTGACCTCACCTGTCCAGGTAACAAAAGGACGAGTCATGCAGCACACCTCCCTCTTTTTTTGACCTTCCTTCTTCGTTTGACCAGCTAGGACTGCTCTGTTAAGTTCTCAGCTAGCAGAAGCACTGGGATCATTCCCCCATATGGGGTAGATCCACGTGTACATACAGTGGTACCTCGGTTTATGAACACAATTGGTTCCGGAAGTCTGTTCATAAACTGAAGCGTTCATAAACTGAAGCGAACTTTCCCATTGAAAGTAATGGAAAGTGGATTAATCCGTTCCAGACAGATCCGGGGAGTACTTAAACTGAAGCGTTCATAAACTGAAACATGGGTGTAATTGGTTCCGGAAGTCTGTTCATAAACTGAAGCGTTCATAAACTGAAGCGAACTTTCCCATTAAAAGTAATGGAAAGTGAATTAATCCGTTCCAGATGGGTCCACGGCGTTCATAAACCGAAAATTCATAAACCGAGGTGTTCATAAACAGAGGTTCCACTGTATTTATAACTAAGTCTGCCTTCAGGAATCCAACTGTGAACTGATGTGAGTCACCTTCTTTCATTGACTTTGAAAAAGATTGTGGTGTCTTTATTCTTTTACAAGGGATTCAAGGGAACTTGCCAGGAACGTAGAATTCAATCTGAGACAGACTGAATTGTATAATAGTGAGAGGCTTACACGAGCCTGCAACCAGCTGTCTGCCATGCAATTAAAAAGGAGAATGTAACTCTAAGTAAATGAACTTGCTAGCACAAGTTAGGAAGGATATTAATAAACAATATCTCCTCTCCTGCCACCCTGAACATTCCCACAACCAGAAGCTCTTTGTGGTGCTGTGACAACCAACCTGCCTTCTTGCCCCTTGGCCTGAACAGAATACCTTGATGTACACATCCCCCTTTCTTTTTGCCCCACGAGTAGTTCTGGTCAAGCAAGCATTGCACATTTCAGAATCGCTGCTACCAAAGCTTGCAAAACCTTTGAGTAGTAATAATGCTGTCATTTGACCACAGTAAACAGGGAAACGTAATCAGTGCTTAGAATCAACTGCTTCATTTTTAACCAAGTTTTCTGCGTTAGTTAAAAAAATCTCTCCACTTCAAAGTAGTTCCCGTAAATGCTAAGTGAATGGAACATGAATTTAGTTCATTTTGGGGTAGAAGTTAAAACAATTTCTGGTTCATCTCTCCATGTGTTTCTTAAGCTTCCGAATCTTTGGGCCTCTAAGCCTAAAGATCATAATGGTTGGGGGAAACAAAGTGAAACAATTCACATTCTTCTGTGTGTATGTTTTGATTTTTTTTTCTTAGTCTTCTTAAGTATGTTTCATAAAGCAGCTTGTAACAATTCTGAATGCTGGAAATAAATTATCAAGGATCATTTGGGTCAGGCATAGGGAAACTCGGCCCTCCAGGTGTTTTGGGACTACAACTCCCAGGATCCCTAGCTAACAGGACCAGTGGTCAGGGAATGATGGGGGTTGTAGTCCCAAAACATCTGGAGTTTGCCTATACCTGATATGGATGAACTTCAATTGAACCGTGAACTGAAGGTGAATCAAACTGGTTCATTCCATAGAGGGACGACCGTGAACTGGAATTAGTTCCCTTTTGGGACATCTTGAACTAGAACTAGTTCCTTTCCAAGCTCTGGGGAAAACAGCATCTCCTTCTAGCTTGAAAACCCTTTCAGAAAATTAGAACACCGACCCTGCCGATGCCTTTTTGCAGGGAGCAAATGGAGTTTTCCAGGCACAAGGGATTCTCAGGCTGACAGTTTCAATTACAAATTCAGTGCAAGAAAAATACAGTGTTCTGCCTGGTGGTCAAAAAAATTATGTTGGGGGGGGCATTAAAAGGAACTCCATTTTTGTTCTCCTGCTTCTGATCGGCTTAACAGGCATATTTTCTTCTTGTTTTTCTCTAACCAGGTGAAAAGTCCAGAAAACCGCCATGGTGTGAGTTCCCAGTACAGAATGCATTCTTACTATCCTTCCGGCTCCTACTTGGGCCAGAGCGTTGGGGCTCCTGCCTGTGTCCCCCAGATTTTCACCTTTGAGGAGAGCCCCTCTTTCTCTGAAACGAAAGCAAATGGTAAGCAGATTTAATAATCCACCAGATCTAATGGGGGGGGGGTTTGTGGTCCAACAATCAGGGCATCCCCTAGGCTGCCGTGGTATTTCCCCTTCCTACTGTACTAACCTGTTAAATTCCTCTTCTAATCGGGTATTTTTTAAAAACAAGAAGGGGTGGTGGCTTTTAAAAGTACATTTATGCCTCCCCAAATGTGGCCTTGATTCTAAGCGGAGGAGAAGTGTGTTGTGCATGTTCGTAAACTGCAGAAAATGCCCTGTTTTCAATCATTATTGACCACTGGTTCAAACGATATTCCACATACTGATATTGTTCCCTAAGTTCACTCATCAATCAGCTGCGGACAAGCCGGGAGCTGTAATTTACTGAGCTCCAGCAGTTTTCCCAAGCTCTGACGGAGTGCTATTCCATAGCTGGGGGACCGGCCGACATGAGAAGCTCAGGTACAATTATGAAGGGTGTGAATAAAAAGACGTGGCACACTTTTTTGATGGTCCTCCTAATAGCCCTTCCTCTTTGCCAACCCATGGATCATTTCAAACAAACGCTGCGCATTTTCAGTCCGGAGCCAGACAAATCTCTTTGGTGCCGCAGGTGCGTAGTCTGCGCCCTAAAACAACGCAACGCAATGCGAAGCTCCCTTTCAGGTGGAAGAGTGTGGACCGTGGAACCCCGTACAAACCTTTAACTAAAAGGAAAGAATTTGAAATACTCACCACCTCTCTCCCCCGAGCCCTCAAACTGTCACAACGCCTCTTGCTTGTCTGCAAGGAGGATGAGAAGTAATTTAGCATGTGCAGAAACTAGCCTCTGTCTCGGCCAACCATAGGAATGTGGGCAACCCTCGAAGTAAAAAATGCTCCCCACTCTTGAGACAGGGCTATGGGACATAGGGAGTCGCTTTATTCCGAGTCGGACCATTGGTCCATGCAGCGCAGTGTCGTCTGCTCTGACTGGCAGCTGCCTTCCAGGGACATTCCTGGCACCACCACTTTGCACATATGAAGCAAATTGCTCTGCACCAGATCTCAGAATAATAATAATAATATGATAATCATTTGTTTCTCCAGCCACTTGGGGTGACTCCCAATAGAATATTAAAAACACGATAAAATATCAAACATCAAAAACTTCCCTAAACGGGGCTGCCTTCAGATGTTTTCTAAAAGTCGCATAGTTTGTTATCTCTTGACATTGGTGGAGGGTGTTCCACAGGGTGGGCGCCACCACCGAGAAGGCCCTCTGCCTGGTTCCCTGTATCCTCACTTCTTGCAGGGAGGGAACACCCAGAAGGCTCTCAAAGCAGAACCTCCATGTCCGGGAGGGACTATGGGGGTGGAGACACTCCCAAAAAGTGAACTTGCCTAGCTAACTTGACTCCAGCGGGTGAAGAATTCGATCTGATCCTTGGGTGCATTGATATGAACACCACCATGATTAATTATTTTGCTGCGGAAATAAGAGTTAAGTTGCACCTGGAGGCAGCTCAGGAGCAAGGAGCACCTCCGCTGTTCCTCATCTATGTTTGGGGAAATTCCTGAAGAGGACTTTATCCGTCACTTTCGGTTTTCTTTTGCTGATGGCCAAACCTGTCCTTGGGAGGGGCAATAGGAAATGCCTCTCGGTGGTTCCAATTGCACCCTTTGTTTTATTCTTTTGCTTCTCTTGATATCTCTCTCTCTCTCTCTCTAGTAAAACATTTGCCCTGACCCCTTAGATGTGTTTGTCGGAACAACATGGGGCAGAAATGCTGACCCACAAACTGGAAAAGCAGTCGGTGTTGCAGCAAAACTACTTCTGAGCCCCAGCTATTCCTCAAGTGTTGCGGCCACGGTGGTTATTAGGCAGCAAGATTTCTTATCTGACAGAGGGAGACGAGAGGGAGGCATGTCCTTTAAACCACAGCTAATAACCAAAGTGTGCGGCGTTTTCTTCATAATTCACAAAGTCTGTTACTTGCCTCCGAATCCTGAGGTGTAACTTTCGTTTTATGGTGGCTTCGCCAGTTCATATATTAGCACTGTTAGACCTACCATTTCATTAATGTTGTTCTGCGGAGTTAACTGCCTGTTTATGCTCTCTCTGTGTGTGTTTGCGCTGATAGGGAGGAGATAGGATAGGGAGGAGATATAAGCCTGATTTATATTTTTCTTTTGTGAATAGCGGGAAGTTTGTGAGAAGCTTCAGACTTTCTTTTTTCCACGCAAGGTTATATACTGTGCTATTATTATATCTTGCAGCTTCCAAGGAAACGATGCTTTCTAATTACAGAACGATGGTGGCTCAGTCCAGAGTGGGGGATCTGGTTGTCCCATAGCCATGTGAAAAGGCTCTAGGAGTCTTGGTAGACCACAAATTTGACATGAGTCAACAGTGTGATGCAGCAGCTAAAAAAGCCAATGCAGTTCTGGGCTGCATAAATAGGAGTATAGCATCTAGATCAAGGGAAGTAATAGTTCCACCGTATTCTGCTCTGGTCAGACCTCACCTGGAGTACTGTGTAAAGTTCTGGGCACCACAGTTCAAGAAGGTTACTGACAAGCTGGAACGTGTCCAGAAGAGGGCAAGCAAAATGGTCAAGGGCCTGGAAACGATACCTTATGAGGAACGGCTTAGGGAGCTGGGTATGTTTAGCCTGGAGAAGAGAAGGTTAAGGGGTGATATGATAGCCATGTTCAAATATATGAAAGGATGTCATATAGAGGAGGGAGAAAGGTTGTTTTCTGCTGCTCCAGAGAAGCGGACACGGAGCAATGGATTCAAACTTCAAGAAAGAAGATTCCACCTAAACATTAGGAAGAACTTCCTGACAGTAAGAGCTGTTCAACAGTGGAATTTGCTGCCAAGGAGTGTGGTGGAGTCTCCTTCTTTGGAGGACTTTAAGCACAGGCTTGACAGGCATCTGTTTCCTGCTTGGCAGGGGGTTGGACTGGATGGCCCTTGTGGTCTCTTCCAACTCTATGATTCTATGCTAGCGGTCTTTCCACCCACAGCATCTTTTTAGACAGGGGAGGCAAATAAAGACTTCAGAAACAAATTGTTTGGAAAACAATCTAAAAGGCTTAAATCCTGAAAACACCTCTTTGTGTAAGGCAGTACCCGCCCCCGGTCAATTTCCAGTTAGCTCCGCCACTTCTTTCCCCTCTCCCAAATACAAGTGTCATCAGTGCCGATGGAAAGTCTTGCAGTGATTGCCATTACATACTAAAATCTGGTTCTGGGGATGACCCTTAATTTCGGGAACCTAACCAAACTCCTTCCTTCCTTCCTTCCTTCCTTCCTTCCTTCCTTCCTTCCTTCCTTCCTTCCTTCCTTCCTTCCTTCCTTCCTTCCTTCCTGTTTAAACCAATTCATGAACCCAGAACCTGTACATTGACCACTAATAATGAAACATATGTTGTAGATATTTTTCCACATTTATTATGCTATTTTTGTGATATACAAATGACATGAGAAAACTTGGTATACTTGTTTGCATAACATTAGTCTTATAAAACCCAATAAAGGGAAGAAAAGAAAAGAAAACTTAGGGAACTTAACTTAGGGAGACCTGGTTCCTACCTAGGGCATCCGGTGTCCTCATTAGGGCATCAAGAGCCATTGCGTTTCCCATGATTTCAGACCCCTTTGTTACGAGCAAACGTGCTTCTTACAAGACTCTCCTGTCACTAATGCTGCTGTAAGTTTGCATGGAAAGGGGCAGGAGGGGCAAAGGAGACGAGATTATCAGTTTGAAGTGCACCCAGAATCAGACTAGCGGCCCGTGAAGTTGGTACGTTACCTGCCCTGTGACATTAGGATGACGGAAAGGCTATAAGCCTTGATAATGAATAAATTAAAATTCTGCTTCATTCATACCTGGGATCCCAGTCGTACTCCTGCTTTTCTCAGCATGCAATAGTGGTGACCCAGATGGCGCTGTGGTTAAACCACTGAGCCTAGGGCTTGCTGATCAGAAGGTCGGCGGTTCGAATCCCTGCGATGGGGTGAGCTCCCGTTGCTTGGTCCCAGCTCCTGCCAACCTAGCAGTTCGAAAGCACGTCAAAATGCAAGTAGATAAATAGGAACCGCTACAGCGGGAAGGTAAACGGCATTTCCATGTGCTGCTCTGGTTTGCCAGAAGCGGCTTTGTCATGCTGGCCACATGACCTGGAAGCTATATGCCGGCTCCCTCGGCCAATAATGTGAGATGAGCGCGCAACCCCAGAGTCGGTCACGACTGGACCTAATGGTCAGGGCTCCCTTTACCTTTACCTGTAGGCTAGCTGAGTAAAAAAGCAGCGAAAAGACAATGGAAGTGCCTGCTGGAAAGGTATCATGAAGATGGCATTTCTGAAGTTTGCTCTCCTTCGCACCCTGCTTAAGGCCGGGGTTCTGGAACCCAGCAAGTTTATTTTCCCGTGCTTAGGCCAAGAACAAGTTGAATAACCTTCAGGAAAGCTGTTCTGTCCTTCTGTCGGCCGCTGTCTTTGAAAATTGCCTGCAGAGTTAGTGAGCAGGAACAGTTAAGATTTACAAACAATGATGAAGCTTGTCATGCATCTTTCACCATTCATCATCTGGGTGCCGTGGCTGGGCGGTGAAGTGTTCTTCATAAAAACCAGCTCAGTGTGAAATACACCTCGCTGCAATGTTTACTGCTCTGAAACTCGTCAGAAGCCCTTTATAGTAAATCCAGATTGCGAGGTGACATTACAGTATATCATTGCACAGCACGGCGGGGTTTACACTAGGAATGAGTGCAGTTCACACCAGATGAGATGTCGGAATTGAGTTATGTAGGAATTTGGCTGTTATATGAGGATAGCTTTTGTTTTCTCAAGACTAAAAAGTTAGCTTTATATATATTTAGGTAATATATAATGTGCTTTAGTTTCCATATGTACATAGATGCCGGAGGGCCCCTACACCGTTGTCCTTGCTCCTATGTATCTGTAAAGCAGGCATGTGCCCATGGCGTGGTGCGCATGTGTACCTCTTCTGTGTATCTGTGGGTGTGCATGCATTTTCTTTGGTGCTATGCTAGATGTTGTGTATGATGTGCTTATTGGCTTTTCATTATGCGTGCAATTATATATCATCTGAAAAGCTACCTGGAGAATCAGCTTCCTAAGATCAAATCTGCAGCTGCACACACACACACACACACACACACACACACACACACACACACACCAGTGCATCACCTAACATAACTTCATGCCTGGCGAGTCTCTGCTGGTACAATCTCACCTATAAAGAAATGGTTTTTCCAGTGCAGCAAATCTTGGGATTCAGTCATTTTGCTTCAAACACAAGGTGAGGGTTTTTGGTTTTTTTAGGAGCTTCATAGCCCCCCCCCCCAAACAAAAGCTTTCAGTGGTGTTTGAACGACTTGCCTTTTTTAATAGTCTCAGTTTCCTATTGAACAGGTGGTTAAAATCAAATTGGCAAGTCACATTCCATGATTTGCGCTCTCTCTCTCTCTCTCTCTCCCACATAAAGTATAGAAGTCAGGAAAGCTAGATTTTGGACTCTCCAAACTCACCCTCATTATTTAACTAAGTACGTCCTGCCACCATCAGCAAGGAGGTGAGTTTATGTAGACTTGGTTCACAATTTCCAAATGTGGGGATAGCTTTGCATTGTGAATTCCTAGAGGGTTCGCTTCCGTCCCCAGGCTGCTAGGGGGGGGGGGAGTTGCTGCTGGGCTCTCTCTTGCCTTCCCAATTCAGGTTCCAGGGAGATAGCCAAAGAAGATGGGAGGTGGGAAAGAATTTGGAGGGGGGCAGATGGAGCAGGGCAATCCCTAGGGGAGAGACCCACCATTGCCCCCCTCTCTCATACACACTTGGGAGCTTGTGGGCTCGCTCTTCTCCCTCATTCTTGCCGCTGCCATCGCTGAGCTCCCTCCAGGGTGGCGAGAAGGACCATCGGTTGGCCCTGTTGACCCGCCTCCTCGCTGGCTCTTTCTGTGGCTGGTGGGACTGTGGCAGGTGGAAGCAAGGAGGAGGCTTGCTGCTCCCACCAACCACCTACCAGGCAGGTGAGGGAGCAGAGAGGGCTGGTGAAGTTGTAGAGGAACAGTAGGAATTTGGGGTGGGATCTGATGAACCCTCAGTCAAACCAGAGCTCTCAGCAGAGGCTTAGCAATGCTGATCTCTGCTGCTGGGCCTCAAATGTGGGACTCTTGCCTAGGCAATGACCCCGTGGAGCTACCGTTCTCTTTCTCTAGCCTGCCTAACTGCTGCTGGCAGATAAAAGAGAGCTGTCGGCATGCAGGTGAGCCTATTTAGGGAACCAAGTTGGGTGCAAAATGGCACTGAGCCGTTTTGGGTGACCACGGATGCCACGCACACAAAAAAATAGGTTTCTCAAACAGAGGCAAACTGGATTTAGTTGGGAAAGGGAAGAGCGTCTGGTTTGGAAAGCAGGTTGTGGCTTCTGCTTCAAGAAGAATATCACTTGATAATAAAGAACCTTCAAGGGACAGAGCAGACGGGAAGGGATTGTAAAATAGCGCAGGAGGAAATTCCCCCAGAAAAGAGGTGAGATGAGGACGCCGGCCTCACAAATAAGTAGAACCTCCGGCGGCAGGTTCTAGCCACCGACCACCAGCTTCCGACCACCAGCTTCCAGCATCCCGGAGTTGTCAGTCACGCCGTAATGTTTCTAGAAGCGAAAAGTCAATGCGTTGTTGTTTAATTTGACATGACTCTTGAGCTGTGGGAAAGCGTAATCGCTGCAGGGGACTGTTAAGTAACTGTGCTCCATGTCGGCCTGTCTCGCTCCGACTGCCCCACTAAACGCTTTGCTGATGAGCGATAGATTTGGTTAAATACCAGGATAATTGCTGGCTATAGCACCCAGCACTCTTGTAATGCCTTGTAGTACATCAGTTGTAGCTCCCTCTCCGCCTCAGGCTGCTGGAGGCTTATTCACTCAAGAGGCTACTTATGTTCAATTACAATCTACTCTTTCCCCCTTGTTTCCCCCCCCCCCCCCGGAAGAAGCCATTGTTGCTGAGCCAAATGAGCTCTAATAAATTATATTTCTTCTCCCCGTAGACCTGTTGAAGGAGATCAGGCATGCAAATGCCAAAGCTGCTATTTTCTAAAGCTTGTAAGTAATTTTTGTGTGCATGTCGGCTTCACGTACCAGCAATATGCTCGTATTACTGAGACAAAGGTTTTCATTTTAAAGACCTGCACATTGCAGCGGGCCCTCAGACTAACTTGCCGAGCTGGTATAAAGCCAAATGCTTAATTCTTCATGCTATAAGAATGAATTCTATTCATTTTCTTGCTTTTTTTTTTTTTAGCAAGCCAGTGACATTTTTAGGAAAAGGTATATCCGTGCCATGTACGTGAATAGACTCATATATTTATAATGACACAGTCATCTCGGCTTAGGCTGGAAAGTTAAATGCTAGAATTTCTTTTACAGTTTGTAATGGTCTCTTGGAGCTGAACTGGCTCAGTTTATTTCTGTTGAAATAACTGCTCGTGTTAGCCGTGCTCTGATTTTACTAAATGCGATTTTGCATTTTGAGGTGGGGCTTAGGCCTCAACTCACGCATAGGACTGGGTGATATATCATCTGAAGCTGGTTTGAAGTCCATGCTGGATACTGGTTTCATAAGTTTTTACCTAGCCATATATTGTGAATCGTGAGGTGCGTCTGTGTGTGTGCGATGCAGAAATCACAATGTGGGAAAAACCATGAAGCCAGGCAATGCGCTCTCTAGATTCCTGGAGCCCCTCTTAAGTCTGCCAGCTCAGATCTGCCCTGCCTCACGCAAGGAGCCGCGAATTGCGAGAGCAGGTGCCGGCAAAAATCACAATGCAGGATTGTATATGCATAGCTCCACCCTTATTTCAGACATCATAATATATCACAGGGACCCAGGTGGTGCTGTGGTTAAACCACAGAGTCTAGGGCTTGCTGATCAGAAGGTCAGCGGTTCGAATCCCTGTGACAGGGTGAGCTCCCGTTGCTTGGTCCCAGCTCCTGCCAACCTAGCAGTTCGAAAGCACGTCAAAATGCAAGTAGATAAATAGGAACCGCTACAGCGGGAAGGTAAATGGCGTTTCCATGTGCTGCTCTGGTTTGCCAGAAGCGGCTTTGTCATGCTGGCCACATGACCTGGAAGCTATACACCGGCTCCCTCGGCCAATAAAGCGAGATGAGCGTGCAACCCCAGAGTCGGTCACGACTGGACCTAATGGTCAGGGGTCCCTTTACCTTTACTTTTTAATATATCACAATGTTTAGTTGGTAGATATATTACAGTGTTGAAAACCAGTGTTTGCAGCAAATATGGTATACCCTCTCAGATACAGCCTACATCAAGTGCCTTGTTTTGTTTTCACTCAGGCCAATCGCTCTCAAAGAGTGGAAGCCAAACTTTCTTCCTTCAGACCCAAATGAGAAAGTACCCGGTGTGAGGATCACACTGCCAGCTAGATAGGCCACTAGGAGGCTAACAGTGTTCGAAACTCCCATTTTTCCAGCTGCATTTTGCAACGGGATTTCTTCTTCTTTTAACTTTATTGCAAAACGATTTACATATAACAACACAGACAAACAAAGACAATACCTCAGTGACAACTGAACATTAACTAACAACACATCGTCTAACATCACACACACTTTTGACTTCCGATTCACCTCCTTGGCTTTCTACATATTCTTCACCTTGACGCATTTCCTGTTATATCTGTTACATATCCAGAAAATTTTCTACATTTACAGTTTCCCTTAATATTCAAGATTCAATCTAGACCTGTCAGGAGATTTGCATTTTCACAATATTGCTTTAGTTTTTCTTTAAATATCCATTCTTTACACACTTTCTGGTGCCTTAAACTCTGCATTAGCATGAGCCATTTCTGAGCTCTGGGCGCAGTCTTGCACCGAAGATTTGAGATTGAAACTGCAGAGTGGTAGGAAAGGAGGAGCTTTTTCTGCCTCCCCACTTCCAGCTACTCTCTGAAGACTGGAGAAGAGACCCTCTTAAGAATATTAGGGGGGTGGGCAGGGAAAGGACTAGACCATGTGAAAAATTAACATAATATTTTAGCTGCAGTTCATTCATTTTCAGCTTTGCATTCTTGTTATAAAAAAGCGCGCCTAGACATTCCATTGTTGCACCCATAAACTGTAAGTTTAAGATGCCATTTAGCTCCTAGCTTTCATATCTCAGTTTCTAACACTGGAGGCTAAGATTCATTCTCTCCCAGCAGCATTTTGCTTCACACACACTACTGGCAATAACAGGACCTGTTCCAGTGGATTCTTTCCTGGGCCAATAGGAATACATACAATCGTTGGCAAGGAAACCAGGCAATGGTAGAAGTTTACACAGCTAACAGAGTCGAATCCCTTCATGGAACTAGGCCACCACTGCTAAGGTCTAGAGTGCCTTAGAACAGGAGCAGAAAATCCTAGTTTCGAAGGGTTGGTTTTGAACCAGGGCAAGACGGACCTTGTTTTTCGGCACTGCTCCTACTTTTGATCTTGAATCCCCTGCGCCCTTGCGACGCCCCTGTGTTTTTGCACCGGCCAATGCAGGTCATTGGCGCATGTGCTGTTCAGGATGGAGGGCAGCTATAGTTTCTCATCAGTGTGTTGAAGCCATGATTCTACAACATCAACTTCGTTGGACTGGTCATGTTGTGCAGATGCCTGATGACCGTCTTCCAAAGCAACTACTCTATTTCCGAACTTAAAAATGGAAAGCGTAATGCTGGTGGTCAACAAAAGAGGTTTAAAGACTGTCTCAAGGCAAATCTTAAAAAAATGTAGTATAAACACTGACAACTGGGAAACACTGGCCTGCGAGTGCTCCAGTTGGAGAACAGCCTTGACCAAAGGTGTCACGGGCTTTGAAGAAACTTGATCTCAGGACGCAAGGGAGAAATGTGCTAAGAGGAAGGCATGGTTGGCAAATCCACACCGTGATGAACTCCCGCCCGGAAACCAATGTCCCCACTGTAGAAGGGCGTGTGGATCCAGAATTGGCCTCCACAGTCACTTAAGGACTCACTGTTAAAACAGTGCTTATGGAAGACAATCTTACTTGGCTATGAGGGATCGCCAAAGAAAGAAGAAAGAAAGACTTGTCAGATGGTCCTCCATCCCAAAAGACATTTCTGTAGGTCCAACGCGATCATTGTGTTTTCTGTCCTAACATGGCAATTCTCTATTGATAACATTCCCTCTATATGACTCCATTGTTACGCACTTGGGGGGGGAAAGAGAGCCAGTGTCCTTCCTTTCTTTCTTAGCTAATTTTTGTTTGTTCCATCATTTAACAGCAAGCTTTCCAGCTAACTACAAATACTGGCATGTACTGAGGAAGGATGATATGAGCTCTGATAGGGCAGGTGGAACGGAGCCATCCCTTCATCCGTCTCTTGTACGCTAAGTGCCAAGAATGAAATCCAGTTTGAAAGTACACAGTGAATCAGTTGAGTGGCAGGCATTTGAGATAATCCTGATGGTTTTTTAACATTGTTGGTGAGAAGGGGAGATCAGCAGCGCCAGAGATTCTGTTGTGAAATAATAGGCATATTCAAGGCAGAACTAAGTGTTCAGATAAGCATGGCACTACAGCCGAAAATGGCAGCTCAGTATGCAGTGATTTTTGTAAAGTGTGGGGAAACAATGAGCCTTGTCTCATTGTTGGTTTGCCCGTTGTCACCAGGGTATGGATATGTTTCCGCACAAAATATAGATGGGGGAGAAAACTTAATATTGGCTGCCATTTTGGACGGCACCATTGTCTTTAAACTGTCCCACCCATAATGGCAGAGGTTTCTGTGCAGGGTGTGGGGTGTGAAAATTTTGTTCTCCCTTCTGCTTTTCATACTATATCGAGAAGATATGTCCCTGCAAATACGTATTTGCAGTGTTCCAAAAGACCTTTTGAAATAATAATAATAAAAAAAGAAAATACCTACGCATTTTCTACCATATGACAGGTAAGAAGAAAAAATATATATAATTTATCAAAATATTCAGAATGCTGTAATCAGATAGTCATTCGGAACATTTGGGGTCTGTGATCCATCAATGTGCTAAATAATTATTTCACTAGGATCACCATAATGGAGGGTATTGTCAGCAGAGGAATATATTTGGAAAATCCTGGATTTTGATATAATTTATCTCAAACGGCTTACTAGTTTGTGGTTCTCTGAACTTCTGCCCTACATTCCTGAAGCCCACTGGTGCCCTATTATGGCAGTCCCTTCTCCCTTGCCTCTGCCCCTAATTACAAAATCTGTATCCTACAAAGATAAGCAAAAATAATAAAAGAAAACCTAACTTTAAAAAGAAAACAATATTTATTTGTGCTAAACCAAAGTATGCCTGTTGTCTTTGTCCATGGAGTTTTCTTGGCAGGGATACTGGAGTGGCTTGCCAGTTCCTGCTCCAGGTGGATCACGTTTAGTCAAAACTCTCCACTATGACCTGTCCATCTTAGGTGGCCCTGCACGGCATAGCTCATAGCTTCTCTGAGTTATTCAAGCCCCTTCGCCACCTAGACAGCATCTTAAAAAGCAGAGACATCACCTTGCCGACAAAGGTCCGTCTAGTTAAAGCTATGGTTTTCCCAGTAGTGATGTATGGAAGTGAGAGCTGGACCATAAAGAAGGCTGATCGCCGAAGAATTGATGCTTTTGAATTATGGTGCTGGAGGAGACTCTTGAGAGTCCCATGGACTGCAAGAAGATCAAACCTATCCATTCTGAAGGAAATCAGCCCTGAGTGCTCCCTGGAAGGACAGATCCTGAAGCTGAGGCTCCAAGACTTTGGCCACCTCATGAGAAGAGAAGACTCCCTGGAAAAGACCCTGATGTTGGGAAAGATGGAGGGCACTAGGAGAAGGGGACGACAGAGGACGAGACAGCGGGATGGTGTTCTTGAGGCTACCAACATGAGGGAGGCAGTGGAAGACAGGAGTGCCTGGTGTGCTCTGGTCCATGGGGTCACGAAGAATCGGACACAACTAAATGACTAAACAAAACCAAAGTATTGGCATGGTTTCCCATTAAATGTTCAAATATTGGTTATTATTAGTGCACTATTGTCCTTGAATATACAATAATATTCCTTGAGTTGGCATTAGAGTGCATGTAATGAGCACTCACACCTTCATTTGTGGGACCGTGCACAGCACCATTGCGGTCTCGGGTGGCGGTTTGAGGCCTTGGGTGGAATCCTTTAGTCTATCTTACCTAAATGGTAACGTAATTTTGAGTTACGAACGCAGCAAACCCGGAAGTGTATACTTCTGGGTTTCGCCACATGAACAGAAGCACTTTATTGCGCCGTGCGCAGAAGTGGCGCCTCCGGATACGGACTTTTCGGGGTAAATACGGACCCCTGGGACGAATTAAGTTCGTATCTGGAGGATCCACTGTACCTTCCATTTCCCACCCCGGCCTGACCTTTCCCCATCAAAACAGACAGAATAGATTTACACACTCCTTTGAGAAATCAACTGGATCTGCTATTAATCAACAAGCCCTTCCTCAAATAGGTAATGCTCCGGGGAGAATGCGATGGACTCCCTTTGGCTTTTACATATTTGCACTTCCAAACTGGACCTGCTCTGGCTTCCATCTGCTCCTTGCGTATCTGCATTCAGAAAACCAACCTTAACCTATGTCCTCACCGCTAAGCTTTTCATTTGGGAAAGCCTTCGCCACATTTTATAGGCCATCTTTTGGGCATGTTGGTGCTCTGTTTTGATTCTTGTCTACTTGGAAGCAAGCCCCATTGATGGCAGCGGCAGCACTTGGTCCTAGATAAGTGGCAATAGGATTGCAGCCTTAATGTAGAAACGAGCCTTCAGATCCCAATTCCAAGCGAGTCTGCAGAATGGATGTGCCTTCTATTCCTTTCCCTGAATAAGAAGGTGAAAGAGCTTTAATAAATGGTCTGTAACACTTGAGAGCTTAAATCTTTAAAAAATTGCTTCTTATTAAGAGTCTAATGGTTTTTAAATGTAAACACAAAGAACATTTGCCTCCCAAGCATGACTATCCTAGTGGTTTCTCACATCACTAGAAGCATATTACGCTTTCCAGGCCATTGACTTGCAGAAGATCACTCAAGTCGAGGCAGTTCTTTGTATGGCATCTCAGTTCATTGATGACTTTTATTTTGGAGGGTATGTGTTTGTTTTGTTTTTGCATTTTGGCCAAAATGTAACCAATACCATACAAGGAAGGAAGGAAGGGAAAAATACGTAAGTTCCAAACTAAATACTAATTATTAGCCGCTAAGTTGCATGTGCCCAGGGAAACATGCAAATATTTATTTTGTAGTAAGCCTGAGACAACAGTACAAGGCTTGGCACATCCCTGGGAGATCGGTATTCATAACTCAGTCCACCAGCTGTGGAATAAACCAGGTGGATTGGCGGGGCAATGCCTGATTTCCTTTATTTTCCATGAAACGAGAAAACAGCAATGACCGCTTTGAGTTGGGAGAAATGAGAATGAAATGGAACCAAACTATGTGTTGTGGCAGGGCTGCCTTTTGGGGCGGTTTTGAGGCAGAGCCCTGCTCCACGCCTCAGCCGCTCATGCTTCCAGTTCCTAAATCCCTTACTGCTTCCATCAGTTTTCCAGATGTCACAAAGGTGAGGAACAAAGGACACCTCTGAATGAGCTGTGGCCTGTCCTAAGGCAAGCAGAAGCAAAGGAGGGCAGGGCTACTGTGCCTTCGTAGCTGTGTGGAAGGGGCAATTTGGGGAGATGCAGCTTGTCATCTTCAAGGCTGATCGCCGAAGAATTGATGCTTTTGAATTATGGTGCTGGAGGAGACTCTTGAGAGTCCCATGGACTGCAAGAAGATCAAACCTATCCATTCTGAAGGAAATCAGCCCTGAGTGCTCCCTGGAAGGACAGATCGTGAAGCTGAGGCTCCAATACTTTGGCCACCTCATGAGAAGAGAAGACTCCCTGGAAAAGACCCTGATGTTGGGAAAGATTGAGGGCACTAGGAGAAGGGGACGGCAGAAGATGAGATGGTTGGACAGTGTTCTCGAAGCTACGAACATGAGTTTGACCAAACTGCGGGAGGCAGTGCAAGACAGGAGTGCCTGGCGTGCTATGGTCCATGGGGTCACGAAGAGTCGGACACGACTAAACGACTAAACAACAAGCTTGTCATACAGAGAAGAGTAAAGGTCCATCTGCTGGAATTAGGGTTGCCGTCCACCCCTAGAAAGATGAGATTGTGTGTGTGTGTGTGTGTGTGTGTGTGTGTGTGTCCCTTGTCCTGTTTGGACTTAACCGGGACAACTTCCCCCCCGTATTCGAGCTCATCCTCGAGGGTGTGTGTGTAAAAGAGCTCCCATAATCCCTTGCCATCGGCCATGCTGGCTGGGAACGATGAAAGCTGGAGTCTAGCGAGGTCTTGGGGCCCTGTCTGCACCCCTCCTTTAGGGTTTGTGCATAGTGTGAAATCTGTTCAGTGGCGACTGATGAGGCCAGAGGTTGGTGGTCTGGAAACCACGGGTCTTGCCACTGGCAGGAGTAATGGATTGAGCATGCTGGCGCATTTGTACCATCTCAGTCTTGCCCCTCCCAGCAGAGGCATGGGCAACAGGAGTTCAGGTGAGCACCTTTAAAAGATGGCAAATGTCTCTTCTACCAGCTGCCTTTGGGTTCAGCAAATAAATTTGAGATTTCTCTCCATGGTTATCCAAATTGAAGAAAAGGAGGCATCTCCCAGTTGAGGCCCCTCCAGGGCTCAAAAGCATGGGGGGGGGCTTGTTTTCTCATCGGAGGCAGAACAGAATCATTGATTTCAAATTGGAAGCAAACTGTGTGTGGATGGGAGTTGCCAACCGAGGCAAGGACATTCTCTCCCTCTGGGACAGAATATGAGGAATCTCATTCGGAACAGTTTCTTCGCCTTATTTCCACTTGACCGTTGCCACTGAAACCGGCAGACATCGCAGGGGCTTGCTCCGAGAATGAAAACAGCTTCCAACACTTAAAAATATTATATCTACAATGGGAATTTTGCCTGTTTTTCTTGATCGTTGCCGGGTGGAGTTTCAATGGGTTCCAGTGCCTGGAAATGGAATTAGGGTCATTTCCGCCTTTCCTTACAAGTCCATCCCCGATTCTGTCAGGTTGACCAACTTTTTAAGCAGCTTGGTGCAACCTGGCCGCTGTAAATCAATGGAGTCAACGGGAGGTGAATTGTTCCGCGTTACCTTTTTAAAGGATCTTAGCTTGGCATTGCCCCCCCCCCACTAAACGATAAGCATTCAGAGCGGAAAAAGTCCTGATGGTTAATGCATTAAGGGCTCAGACAGCCTCTCCTGTGATTTAGCTTTTTCCAAAGGACTCACGATGCACTTGTCTTCCAATGCATTTTGCTAATTACACCATAGATTTCCCCATTGATGAATAAGTGCTGAATTAACACAGGAGCTTTAATGTTTCGCTTTCCCTATTATTGTTGTACAAGGAGCCGTGCGGCAGATGCCGGCAGTTAGCTACACAAACATTAGTCTTAACGATTGGCCATTTGGATTTGGTGACAAACGGCAGCCTGGTGGAAATCGGAGCCTCAAACCAATCAGGAAGTTAATGAGGAGAGAAATTACCACGGCAGCTTCCCCTTAATTACATCCACGCCAGGCAGGAAGGGAGGGCCGCTTGCGTGGATCCTGACTCATCAAAGGTGAGCAAGGTCAGGGACCCCTTTGCTTTGATTTTTGTATCTAGTGGAGATGGAAATGTTGCCAACATTTCTCCCACTGTGTATTAGTTTTCAAATTCTTTCAACATTTCATACCCATCTGTTTTTATTTTTCCAGAGACTGGACGCTTGTGGTTTTGTTACTGCTTGCTTTTCTTTTCCCTTGCCCTCTGCTCGACAGCAAGCAAATAGCAAAGATGTTTATTCGGCTGTACGCCCATCATAAAACACAACACAACAAAACAAATCAAATAAAAACCGCAGACTCGTACAAACCACAGATAATATAACACAATTCACAGCTCACAAGGACAAATATTAACAATTCAAAAAACATATCTTGAAGGTTTAAGATTAAAAATTTAGGCGCCTAACTAAAATCAATAACTGATGTCATTTTAAAAACAATTCTTATAACTATCAATAATCAGCTAACATTCCATTCCGTCTCTTGTACGAGAGGACGGCTGTTAGGAATTTAGCAACCTGTAGAGTAATATAAGGGTCCACATCTTGAAGAACCCAGGCTAGCTGAAGGTCAACTGGATTGTCAGCCATAGGCTGGATTATGGAGTTTATGGAGCAGATCTTCAGCCATTTGGGTGTGCTTCATCATACGTCATCACAGCAGCAAGACTCCTGTTTGATAATAGGAATCATTTTATTATTGATACCCCGCCCACCTGGCTGGGTTTCCCCACCCACTCACGGTGGCTTCCAGCCATAGCTGCCAAGTCTCCCGTATTCCCCGGGAAACCCCCATTTTTCCAGCTGTTCCCAGCCGAAAAAACGGATTTTTTTGTTTTTTCCGGTTTATTCTGGCGCGGCGGCCATTTTGGAACTGGGCGGAGCATGCTCAGAAGCGACTTTTGATGCTGCTTTGCCCAGTTCCAAAATGGCTGCAGCGAGACTTCTGGTGCGGTGGCCATTTTGGAACAGGGCAGAGCAGCATCAAAAGTAGCTTCTGAGCATGCTCCGCCCAGTTCCAAAATGGCGGCAGCGCTACTTCCGGCCTGCTACTTCCGGTCCAGTCCCTTATTTCTCAGGCCGGAACTTGGCAGCTATGCTTCCAGCACATATAAAAACCATAATAAAACATCAAACCTTCAAACCTTCCTGACACAGGGCTGCCTTCAGATGTCTTCTGAAAGTTGTGTAGTTCTTGACATCTTGACATCTGGTGGGAAAAAGTCCTGCTGCAGCATTCATACACTTAATTTTTGCATTCCTTCCTTTCCCTGACCACTGCACGCCCCTCCTCATGGTGCCGCTTGAAGCAGATTCCGCCACATGGCCGGCCCGGCCCCGGACTCTTCTATTTCTTTGCCCCGAACCCTTTCCATGTGAGGCTGGGCAGCCACTGACACACATCAATGTCTCCACACCTTTCCTTGGTCATTCCAACCATGACAGGGTGGCAGAAATCTGCCAATGGATGGTGGTAGAGAAACTATTATTAGTGGTGCTCAACACATCATGTTGAGTGTCATGCTGTTCGGTCGGCTCCTGCGCACCGCGCTAAACCGGTGCGGAGCAGAGCGGGGACCGCCTTCCGTGATGCTGGCCAGCTTCCCATTGGCTGCAGGAAGCTCCTGCGCACGCCTCCTCCGCGCCGGAAGGAGCGCCGGAAATAGTGTTTTTGTATGTGTGCGTGCACTCTGGCCCACCATGGCGTCTGCGGGACTGTGAACCAGCCCAAGCCGCAAAAACTTTGCCGACCCCTGCATGTGCCCCACGATAGGCTGCCTCTAGAAATCTCCTGTCTGAACCAGCCCAGTTACGGTCCGTCCCCCACCTTCAGAGTATCACTGGTTAGCAGCCACAGGATGGGGCAGGGGCTTATCTGTGGTGGCACCCCAATTCTGGAATACCTTGAGATGTTTGCCCCAGACCCTCAACTGCTTAAGTAACTTTATTTCCTGCTTTTCGACAAGTGCAGGAGTAGTCGGTGTGTTTGTACTGCAGATGTTTTGGACTGCGTTTGCTATCGACTCCTGACTTTTGGCCTTGTCTACCCCCCCCCCCCCAGTGAGAGATTTTACTTTCTTGGGCTCCTTGATCACTGCAGATGGTGACAGCAGTCACGAAATTAAAAGACGCCTGCTTCTTGGGAGAAAAGCAATGACAAACCTAGACAGCATCTTAAAAAGCAGAGACATCACCTTGCCAACAAAGGTCCGTCTAGTTAAAGCTATGGTTTTCCCAGTAGTGATGTATGGAAGTGAGAGCTGGACCATAAAGAAGGCTGATCGCCAAAGAATTGATGCTTTTGAATTATGGTGCTGGAGGAGACTCTTGAGAGTCCCATGGACTGCAAGAAGATCAAACCTATCCATTCTGAAGGAAATCAGCCCTGAGTGCTCACTGGAAGGACAGATCATGAAGCTGAGGCTCCAATACTTTGGCCACCTCATGAGAAGAGAAGAATCCTTGGAAAAGACCCTGATGTTGGGAAAGTTTGAGGGCACTAGGAGAAGAGGACGACAGAGGATGAGATGGTTGGACAGTGTTCTCGGAGCTACGAACATGAGTTTGACCAAACTGCGGGAGGCAGTGCAAGACAGGAGTGCCTGGCGTGCTATGGTCCATGGGGTCACGAAGAGTCGGACACAACTAAACGACTAAACAACAACAACCCCCCCCCCAAAAGAAAAACCCAATTTAAAAAGAAAATGGAAGAAGCATTTCCATTATTCCAGGAGTTTTGACGCCTGTTAATGTTTTCCGTAGGGCAGTTGGTGTCAGTTGGCAGAGAGGATAGTGGCTGGCTCAGGCCCTACCTCTGTCTCAGCCTCCCTGCTTCCCTCACCACCTTCTTTCTCCCCAGGGCTGTTGACCTCAGTTAGCACCTGCCGGAAAACTTTTAATTGTGTTTGGATACCGATTTTATTATTGTCCCTGAAGTTTACTGCTCTAAGGTGATGTTGGTTTTATTATCCTTCTGCCGCTTACGAGAAGTTGTTCAAGTGTTTCTGCCTTCTTCTGTTGGATAGCTTATGTCAATGCTACTTTTCTGTAACATGCCTTCTAAATTTTTGGCAATGCTTTATTTTCCTAAAACCGGCAGGGTAGAAATAAATCGGAATAAATAAATAAACAAAATTGAACATTCTTTCCTCATTCCGTTTATACTGCTGGGAAGAACCTCTTTAATTGAATCACGCTTTATATACACTCAGATACATCTTGTTGCTAGAAGTTGAATTGAGGTTGGGCTGGGTTTTTTTTTTTAAATGCTTTGCACAATGCAAAAACTACTCACTGTCCCTAGGCCTTCTTAAGGAGAGGTCTGGGCAGTTGTTGTTGTTGTTGTTTATTAAATTTGTACCCACAGGTCTCAGTTGCTAAGTGAGAGTCAACTTGTTTATTTTCTGATGGGAATTTTGTGATTATGATAGGTACAAGGCAAGCGGAAACTTTTGTTCAGCCTTCGGATGCCGTGCTGGGAAAAGCTTGCTCTTCCTATCATGCAACTGGTAAAGTCCTAAGAGCGCTGCTGGCAGCAGAAAGATGGCGACCCTTACCAGGGGCAGACTTGGGTATTTCAACGATGCACAAATGTGGTGCCCCCGCTCCTCGCCCTCCGTTCTGCCCATGTTGTGCCATCGTTGCGACAGCCTATAGTGCCCTCCAGGCTCAGCGCCCAATGCAGTGGAACTGGCCATGCATTTCTGCCTCTGCCCTTATCTTAGTCATCATTGTCTGTGGACAAGTAGGATAAGGTGGGGCGGAGTGAGCGAGGGGGCGGACTGGGAAACCGCGCATGCGTGGCAGGGTGGCGGTTGATTCTGCACTGTAATTTCACAGGGATGATTAAGAGGGAGGGAGGCTTCTTCCAGCCACGTTTTCATTCATTCATTTATTCCGTAGAATGGTTCTCTTTTTTAACAACAACAACAGAGCAGGTTACAAAAAAAGGTGTTGTTTTGTATAGCACTGAAATTTTTAGGGTTTTCCCCCCAATTAAAAATGGCACCTCATCCATGTGGGAATGTTCAGGGAGGCAGGAGAGGATATATTGTTTAATTATACCCTTCCCAACTTGTGTTAACAAGTTCTACAATTTAGCAGAGTAACGTTCCTCTTTTTAAGCTTACACAGTGGATAACGTTTTTGCCAGGCTTCTTTAAGCCCCTAAAATAAGTTTTCTGGTAATTCCCCTTTTATTCTCTCCTAAAAGGAATAGACACGACAGAGTCTTGTATAAGTATAAAAGAGTTTACTCACACATTCTGTTCACAGATGGATCCCAGGAAGCAGACTTAAGTTACAAAATGCATACACCTGGAATCTATCCCATAAGGAGATAGTTAATTTGTCCTCTCTTAGCTGGAAGCCAAGGGGGCATCTCAGACTGATGCTTCTTCAACGAAAGCAAAATGGAGAAGAGAGATATATGGTGGCCAGCGCTGTGCTTTTGTTACCTGCACAGGTGAGGTCACGCCCAAGTCTGGCCACATGTAGAGGAAGTTTGTCCCAGCCCAGGAGGAAACAGGAAGTTTATCTACTGGCTGGACAAACATCCCTCTTCATGTCTAAACATGTCCACTCTAGGATTGTTGTATCTGACTGCTCTGTGTTTCACACCCCACAATCCAGTCGCACTGCAAACAGGATTCCAGACAGTAGTTAATGTTGGGAACTGCCCTGAGATCCACATAAATGAATAAATAATAATAATGGATAGATTAGTCTAAAAGGCAAAAGGTTGAGCATTCACTGCCACTTTTTGGTGTGTTGATCACGCAACCCTGTAGGCTAATAGCAAACTAATTCTCTTTTGAGTGTGGACCATGGACTCACTGAAGTATCACCATCCCTGCACATCAAAGAGGTGGAAACAGACTTGGAGGAACCTCAAGGTTCGCAGAGAACCCAAGTGCAGAGAAATCCTCTCCGAAATGCCCCACTGAGGACTGAGCATGCTCAGTAGCCACAAAATCTTGGCTGACTGTTGCAGAAGAAATGTTAAGCTAGAAGGGGGGCACGGGAGCAGCCCTCCCCACTGCAACAGGTTGTGGCTGGTTCCAGTTGTCGAACCTGTTTTTCATGTGGATTTTGCAGCTCATTCCAAGCATGGACTACCATATCTAGCTGCAGCTTCCTGATCCGCATGCCTGACTTCTCCAGGGACTAAACATCGGCTTCTTGCAAACATTTCAGAAGATTGTCATTGTCGCTGAAGAAGGTGGAAACTTGTCTTCCCAGTTAGTTACTGCTTGTCTATACTGACTGTCCGGACCTGGGACTGGTGCTATTCCGAACTTCTTTTCCTGCTTCTGCAGGAGTCCAGGGAGAAATGACAGTTGTGTATGAGTGCATGACAATCACTTGTGGCCCAATTTCTCTTGAAACATTTGTCTACAAGAGACATTTGAATGAGGAGTCATTACAGAGCCTCTGGCCTGCCAGGCATGCTCAGTGGCAATTGAGAAGCCTGTAGCTTTCTGTATGTTGTTGGGATTCTATCAGCCCCCGCCAGCATGGCCAATGGTCAGGGATGATTGGATGCATTGCCTGATGACATCAAGTCTACTCTAATATGTCTGTTTCTGTTTGGGTGAGGGTGGGGATGTGGGAGTGTTCAAGGTAGCAGGAGAGGAGATATTGTTTTCTAATATCCTTCCTAACTTGTGCTAGCAAGTTCCTATACTTTTACAGTACAGTGGTACCTCGGTTTATGAACACAATTGGTTCCGGAAGTCTGTTCATAAACTGAAACGTTCATTAACTGAAGCGAACTTTCCCATTGATAGTAATGGAAAGTGGATTGATCTGTTCCAGACGGTCCGCGGAGTACTTAAACTGAAGCATTCATAAACTGAAGCGAACTTTCCCATTGAAAGTAATGGAAAGTGGATTAATCCGTTCCAGACGGGTCCGCGGAGTACTCAAACCTGAAGCGTACTTAACCCGAAGCATGGGTGTAATTGGTTCTGGAAGTCTGTTCATAAACTGAAGCGAACTTTCCCATTGAAAGTAATGGAAAGTGAATTAATCCATTCCAGATGGGTCCATGGCGTTCGTAAACCGAAAATTTGTAAACCGAGGTGTTCATAAACCGAGGTTCCACTGTATACAGTATACTCCTATACTGTAACAGAGTTACATTTCCCTCTTTACATGCACAGCAGATGGTTGGTTGCAGGCTCGTGTGAGCCTCTGACTATTATACATTTCAGTCTGTCTCAGATTGAATTCTACGTTCCTGGTAAGTTCCCTTGAATCCCTTGTAAAAGAATAAAGATGCCACAATCTTATTCAAAGTCAATAAAAGAAGTTGACTCACATCAGTTCACAGTTGGATTCCTGAAGGCAGACTTAGTAACAAATATGTACATGTGGATCTACCCCATATGAGGGAATAATCCCAGTGCTTCTGCTAGCTAAGAAGCTAGCAGAGCAGTCCCAGCTAAAAGCTGGTCAAACAAAGAAGGAAGTCAAAAAGAGAGAGATGTGCTGCGCGACTCGTCCTTTTGTTACCTGGACAGGTGAGGTCACGCCCACCTTTAATCACATTGAAAAGGAAGGATGCTCCAGCCAGGAGGAACAGGAAGTAGTTTTGACTGGTTGGACCAAGCATTCCCTCGCGTGTCTTCTCTAGCATTACAAGGAATGTTGTACTTGACTGCCTCTCATGGATCACACCCCACAGGATGAGCATGGCAGCAGTCACTCACAGACATGCGCATGTGGCGACAGATAAGATACATGGATGGGAACCCGCCTAGGAAAGGAAGGTGGCTCATGACTCTGTGCCTTTGGGTGTGTTAGTGTTAGTGTAGACCGTCACTGATCTAGATCGCTTAACTATGTGTTCCCTTTTTTGTCTCCCTCCCCGCTCCCCTTTATTTGTTGCCTCCTCAGTATTTTCACCACCCAGTAGTCAAGATTCTGGCTTGGTTTCCCTTTCCAGCAGCTCTCCCATCAGCAACGAAAGCACCAAAGCCGTGTTGGAGTGCGAGTCGACCTCCGATTCTGGGACCTTCACTGTTCATTCTGTCATGGAAGACGGTGAATGAGCGCCCCTGAAGAACCTCCTCCTTGGATGTCTTGGAAAAGTGCCTTCTTGTTGAGATGTGTTTGGTTTGTGATGACCGATGCCGATGTAACCGTTGGGAAAACGTTGCGTTTATTCCCTTTGTATTGTTCCGCACAATGTGATTTGCAACCTCCTAGTTTAAGGACGTAAGTCTTTCCCCATTAGGGGGACACTGGGCGTTCCTTGGGGTTAATCCTAGTCTAAAAAAGATAATACTTTGCAGATAAAATGTGATCAAAGTTAAGTGAATGGCTAAGCTACTTATATAAGCAAGATTTCTACAGCGCACAAGAGTTAGTTCTTCAACAAAGACAAGATGAAATTGTAAAAAGGGCTTTCGGTATGATGAAGATTTTAAGAAATTGGCATAAAGGTTGGTAATTCTCTTATCACAAAATAATTCTTTCAACTTTTATTTTTTAATGACAGCAAAACAGAATGTGCGAGTGAGATAAAATGTTCTAGGATTTACAAACCCCTTCATAAACGCTGATTTTTATCTATTTGTAGCCTGCAAAAGTGGGGGGGGGAGTTGAAGTAAGAATGATACTTTCAACAAAAATCTGGTGAGTTAACTTCATGTTTGGATGTTTTATGGAAGATGCTAGATTTTGGCTAGGCATTTACTCTGCTAACAGCATAAAATTAACATAAATTTAGTACTTTCTAGGTTAACCTGTTTGCTACAATCTTGGCTTAAAGCATTTAAAAGTTACTACAGATTTTTTGTTAAAAATTGCTTAGCATGTACTTTTTCTCGGGTTACAGAAGCCAAGCTGAAA
>NC_083291.1:1122500-1162500 GCF_963506605.1 Zootoca vivipara | reverse complement strand
AAGCGTTCCAAATCCAAGGTGCGCTTTCCCATAGAAAGTCATACATAACGGATTAATCCGTTCCAGACTTTTAAAAACAACCCCTGAAACAGCAATTTAACTTGAATTTTACTATCTAACGAGAACATTGATACATAAAATGAAAGCAATCAACAATGTACTGCAGTCACACAATCCATCAGTAGCTGAATGGGTACCACACAGTCACAAAAACAAAGAGATGCAAAATAAATTGCACAAACAGACCTCAGCGTAACACTGAAAATGGAAGTGTGTCACTCGAAACGGAAGCGTAACACTCGAAACGGAGCATGTTCGGCTTCCAAAAAAAGTTTGCAAACCTGGAACACTTCTGGGTATGCAGTGTTCAGGTTCCAAGTTGTTCGAGTACCAAGGCGTTTGAGAACCAAGGTACCACTGTATTAGGGAAAGAAAAGAAAAGCCTCAGTGATCTACGGTAACTCCTTGAGGAGAGTGTTGCACTGATCCTGGATGTGACGTTCTTTTGCTTTACATGGTTCACTTCTGCTTGAGTCGCTGCTGCCTTTAAAACAAGGACACTGGAGCATTGCAGGAAGAAGGCACTTTGGGGGTCTCCTTTTCACACGCCTTTAAGCAACTGAGTCAAGAGTTATCCTCTCTCTTTCCGGGTGCAAGCACAGCAGGGCTGGAATAAATTTTGCCACCAGTGCAACTCCCTGCTTCGGAGCAAGACATAAGAAGCTGCTGGATTTCTTTCGGTTGTGCATTGAAACTCGATGCTTCAAGCAACTGCTAGCAACCACTGTTAGTCGTGGCTTATCCAAATTAACTAGTGCTGCATGTGTCAGCTTGTGGTTTAAAACCCTTAACTGAATTAATCATTTTCACATGGAAAATAATAATGCTGGAGAAGTATCATACAAAGTTGTCATTGCAGCTCTAAAATAGTGGCGAGGCAAGATGTAGCACAGACAGCTGTGTTTATTTGGGGGGTGGGGGCAGACGCTGCTCCTTTATACCACTCATGTTACATTCATTTGTAACTCAGAACATTTTCATATATATGAGAACCCTGTGTGATTATTGTCAATACATACCGGTAGAGGTTCTAGGCAATACAGGTTTCATGTTCAACAGAAAGAGGGCCAGTTTTAAAGAGACCGGTGTAAGTAAACCTCAGGCCTGCGTGTAGGTAATTAACTCTAGGAATCTAGGTTACTGGGGGGTCACTTAAAAGATGGAGGGTCTTTGTCCCCTGCCCCACTCCTCTGGTGAGTTATCCAGCCACATCAATGCAGCTGCGGTTCCCCTGGAAAGGAAGATAACAGCCCACCAGAAGAATGGGTTATTAAATCAAGATGGGAAAAGGCAATCTTATTTTTAAAATCACAACCAAAATGAGACCTTCCAAACTTGAATCTGCAACAATGGCTGTGCAATCCTATACACGTCTTCTCAGAAGCGAGTCTGTGGGTGGAGCACTGCAGCCTGCATCTCACAACTTGAGAAATTCGAAATTCTTCATTCTTGGAGTCTATAAAACGTTAATTTTGCCCTCCATTATCTTGCACTTGGGACTCAAAGTTTTATAGTCATCTTAAAATTATTGAACTGAACATTGCCACTGGTGTCAGAAACTGGTCATATTCCTCTAGTGTTACATTTCAAACGCCCCTTTTTTCCTGCTCCCCATTTTTATAGAATGAAAAATAATTTGTTAGAAGATGCAAATAATTTGTTAGAAGATGCAACTACTTCTCTTTTGAGGGGTGGCAGAGGGCGTTTATTAATTACAGACAGCCACTTTTCCCTAGTGCCAGATTCTGCTATCGGCTTCAGTTGATTCTCTTTGCATGTACTTAGAAGTTGGTCTGATAGATTTAAATGGAACTTTCCCCCAAGTAGCTGTTCAGTTATGATCAGCTTAAGTTTTAAGAAAATGAAAATTGTGCATATTTTGAAAGGGCAAAGATGATTCCAAAACACAAATGCTGATTTGCATCAATCATGCAGAAAAAAAGTCAGATGGAGAAGAATCTGGCTAGGAAAACGTTGCTGTGAGTTCCCTTGCGAACAAGTAACAGCCGGCTATATCTTGCCAAGGGGCCAACCCGCTCAATTGTCTATTCTCCTGCGTTGCAAAAACTCACCTCCACACCGCTAATGTTTAAAATTTCCCTACACCGATACAAACCAAGGATGAGCAATACAAACGTGCGGCATTAGTCTGCCCCTGCGCATGTACAGAGTGCTGCGTAGCCCCAGCCCCAGACACCTGGGTTCCGGGCAGGCAATGCCCCCACCCTGTTGACACGTGGCTTATGCAGTAGCTTTCAAAGGACATCTCCTTTAGTGGCCAACTAGCTGATCTGCAGCCGACGCGCAAGAGACGACCGGCGCGTTTCGGTTTGGTTGCATCTCTCGCGCTTACGCTCAGCAGCGGTCCGCAAACGGGCCTGCAACGCCTGCGCTTCTTGCGCCAAGTTCCTCGCGCCCTCCGACCGGTTTGGCCGGTTTCCCTCCCCTCAGTGCGCCCAGAGCAGGGAGGCTGCAGAGCTGCGCGTCTCCTCTGCAGGAGAAACCTTTCTCCGAGTCCCGGGGCTCTCCAATTAGCTCCCTTGCACGATTTGCAGAAGGCAATGTGTGGGGGGTGGGCGAACGGGCAGGGGGTCGCGCGCGCACCAAAGACCAGCTCAACCCCGAGACTTTGGGAAACTGAAACTTCCCTTTCGCCCCCGGTCTCAGATTCCAGGGAATCTCTCCCCTCCCCACCCCTCTCCCGCTTTTATGCAATTTGCAAAAGTTCCCTGGCCGCCTGCTGCTGCTGCTGCTGCTGCGTCTCCGAATTTAACGCCGTCTTTTCTTCCCACCTCGGGGCTCGCCAGTCCTGAACTTGTCATTGATTTCTTAGCGCCAATCCGTCTTGCAAGTGACGGGGGAGGTGAGGAGGGCGTAGATCCTTCTCTCTCCATCCCACCGCCCTCCCCTCCGGGCCTCTAGAGCTCTATATATTTCCCATTCTTCCCCCCACCCCTCCTCCTGGGCAAATATATGGCTTCATATGACCGATCAAGCCCAAAACGTCTACTCATCAGTCATATCCCACGGCCTGTTTATAAAAGTATAACGAGACACACAAAGGCTGCGCGCAGCAGGCTGTCTCTTCAGCAGGTTGGTCCAAAAAACTTGGAGTGGAGGAAGCTGGAAGGCGGGGTGTGTGTGCAAGGAGTTCCCCAGGAAAAGCGCCTGAAGGAAGATTGGGGGGGGGGCAGGGCGGAACGGGGTGGAGAGGGAGCCGGTTCCGCGCGGAAAGGTCTGCCCGGCTTTGCCAAAGGAACGGGTCCTCCGCCTTCCTGGTCCTGCCACCACGGGTTTTTTTCGTGCCCTCTTGAAACTGTAAGCACCTTGAGTACATTCTCAAACAAAAAAACAAACACCAACGGATATAAGCGGGGGGGGGGGGAATTGTTAACCAATGTTTCGTTTGGAAGTCCAGTTTAAAAAAAATAAAATGGTGACTGTCAGAACAATTTCTCTCTCGGGCTGGATTACGCGCAGCCTTCTCCAAATCTTGATTTCCTTGCATCTCTGCGGCTGAAATCCTGTGCGCTCAGAGTAAGGCCCTATTGGACACAGGGGAAATGTTGTTCCCTAAACCACCCCATTCCAAAAAAAAAGGTAGTTGGACCGGGCTAATGGCCCTCATCCTACGAACACACGCCGAGACTTCCTTCGATTTACCTTTTTTGAGATCCTAATACGGAGTTGTAACCTGTTTAAAAAGCAATAAGCAACAATGCAAATATTTAACAAAAAGAAATGGGAAGTCCTGCTTTTTGTAGAAACTGATCCAGCCTTGTATTTTTTGCATGCTAGAAACAAGTAATTTCCCTGTATATTAAAGCGGGCGTGGGCTGCGAGTTAACCTGAACAAGAAACGTGTCAGCAAATATTTATGAATGGCTGGTGATCAGTGACCTTTATTAATTCTATTCATTTTCCGAAGGCTTCCACGGCTGTTTACTATGCAGCTGGGGCTCATTCGTTCTCCAGATTATATAAACTCGGCTGTGTGAGTTTTTTTCCCATACAAAAACAAAAAAATAAAATACAAATAAACGCAGCCTTTACAGTTCAATGCGTGGCTCATTTCCAGCTCAGAGGGGGTCCGATCCCGCCGAAGTCCTGCTCGAGAACGGGGGTACTTCTTGCTTTGTGCCCCGAAAGTCAAACGCCCCCCAGGAACGGGCAAGCTGCGGAGCAGCCATTTCCAGCTCAGGACATTCTTGCCCCAGATGTCCAGACCAGACTAACTCGCAGCCCTTTCCAAACTTTGCAGGAGAGAAGCATTTGCTCCATTTCTTCCAGCCCAGTCTTTGAAAAACAACAACTGCAGCTTGAGAAACGGCCAATTGATTTCCTCAAGTCAGAATCGTGTGATAGCCACACTCTGCCTGCTATAAACCGGTTCCATGACAAAACTAGAACGTTCTGGCGTCGCCTGGAACGATTTAAGACTCCCGATCCAATCGTCCTTATACTGAGGAGTAAGTTTCCAGGGAAGTGAATGCGCTGCCAAATAAATGGGGCAGATAATGCTCAAATCGCACCGACAATGGCCCGTATATTTGCTTGGAAATAAACCCCGGGCCGCGGTTGTAAGTGGGACTTGTATTCCTAAAGTGTCTGATGTCAGAGAACATACGCACTATCGGGTTAGTTGCCGGGGCAACTGAATCCCGGGTATGTTGATTCCGAATTTGGTGGGGTTCAGTCAAAGTTATCAGTCAAAATGCCTAGGCTTTTCCAGAACGTTGCGTTTCCTTCTCTCCAGCGCACCCACCGTCCTGGGTTTATTTATTATTATTATTTTTTACGCACCCTATGAAGTTGACGCTAGAATCGAAATGTAACTATATTTGGTGGTGGTGACAAGCGAACTCCGCATACATGCTCCGCCGTGTACTGTCGGAACACAAAGATGCTCGCTTGCTGATGCGGCCTTTCAAAGACTACAGGGCACCTGCCCCGTTCCTCGGAAGTAAAACGCGCCTCCCCTGTGGGGTCAGGTTGCAGCGTAGCATCCCGCGGGCTCTGCGCCCCACCGATTTCTCTGAGCCTGAGAGTGCGTCGCTCGTTGCGCATGGGGTTCTGAGAGTTCTGTACGTTCGGGAGACTTGAGTCAGTGGGGCTTGTTGCGGCCAAGGGTCTGTTTGACTGCGTAGCGCTCTCACCAGTGAAGGACCTCTTCTAAAAACCCTTAGAGGTCCTTTCGAAGCGCGTCCTTGCCTCGACGTGGTGGAGGAGACACCACCGCTTCCTTAAGTGGTTTAGCGGGAAACTCTGGAGCGCAAACTTTTGACCAAGGCAGCTGCTATGGCTTCAATAACCGCCTTGAGACCTTCCATTAGTCACGCAACAAAGAAACTTGGGGAATGGGGCGCAATAAACAGTGGCAGCGTATTAGCCAGGCGTGCTATCTTCCTCTGCTGAGCTAATTTGGTAGGTTTCTCTCCTACCGTAGAAAAGTTGATTGAATTGGCACGCGGACAGTTGGGTAACTGGCACCACGGAGTTGACGCCACCCTGCCCTCCCCGGCTGCCCTGCCCAGCTCTCTCCCCCGCCCCACGGTCGTGTGCTTCTGAGGTTTCCTTCATCCTCTAAATAATCGCCACACAACAATATCCAAAGATGTGAAGCCAGCCCAAAACGCCCTCGTTTCCCCTTCGGAACAAGCCGTCGATTATGCCTAGAGGAGATCAGCCAGAGCAGGCAAAGATCGGGAGGGGATCTCGGGCGGATTCCGGCGCCCTTTCCCCTCGCCTCGGCTTCGTGGCAGCTCTTTCCCATCCATCCCTCAACGGAGGACCCCTGGGCTGGCCAAATCTCTCTCTCCCCGCGACGTGATTGGGACCATATGCTTGGCGCATTCATCTCGTTTCAAGCTATTCTTCGGGGCGCTAACTGCGAACACGTTTTCGTCGCCTTGAAATTTCCTCCTCTCTCCTTCTGATTTTCTTCCCCCCAATTAAAAGCTTAACAGCCCTGGAAACGGAGTTCATGTGGTGAAGTTTACCGCGGGCCCCGCTTCTGAAAAGCTTTCTGCTGGGATCCCATTATGTGCTTGACTAAACCTTTTCTGCGCGCAGCAATGGGACTCGCTCTCGTCAGGTGTTGGGTTACAATAGACTCTCAGGCAGGGGACGTCGGAGCAATATAAATACGAACCTGGCCCTGTGGGGAGATGTTGTCAAATACGAGGGGCTGGGAGGGAGGGAGGGAGGGAGAGGGGGACCCCGACGCCATTCCCACCCGAAGGGGACAGCGAGGCATCCAACGGCCCGAGGGCCGTGAGCTGGACCCAAATGAAAGGGCGCCCCCCTCCCCGTGCACAACTGCGTAACGTGCCTTTGAAGCCCCCTCGGGAGCTAAGGTAGGGGAGAGGCCAGGCCGGCTCTCCAGGGGCCGCCAGATCGCTTCCCTCCCTCCCCCCCCCGGGATGCAACTCAGCAACGGCGTCGGGGGGCGCCTGTCTTGCCAGAAAGATCCGCCGCTTCCAACAGGAACGCCTTCGAAAGGAGCGCGGTGCGGGTCGCCAACGCGCAGGATTTCATCTGGATCGGGGCCAGTGAAATATATCCTGCAGGGAGCCAGAGATGTGTTTCATTCATCCATCCATTCGCTCCCCCGTTCCCTGTCTCTCAGCCACACTGCTTCTCTTTATTACGCTCGCAAGAAATATTTCTTTCTTTGCTAAATTGATTCCCTTCCCTTGTCTTAAAGAAGCCCGATATATAATGAAGAACTTTTGCTGCAGTATTGTATTTTTTAAAAAATAATAATAATTCCCTGGACGCCCGTTGTGATTTGTGGAGGAGGTTGCTCCTGCCTATATCTTTCCACAGTAATTTTAAAAAACACGATTTAGAGCGCTCCTCAAGCCACTTATCGACGCATTTGCAGGCGTTATTTTTGAGTTATTAAACTTAAATTGATCTCCTTTCATGCGTCTCCCCGTTCCGTGAGCTTAAGTCTTCACCTTCTCGCTCAACCAGGCCGCGGGCACCTGCTTGGCCACGGTGAGAACAGGTTCCCGGGCCAGGTGGGTCTAGGGGCCTGATCCTGCCTTGTTTCCTGCTTGGACTGTGAATCATTTGTGCGGCCTGTACCTGCACAAAATAGATTCCCCCAGCGCCGGCCTTTACCAGACCTTGTTAACTTTCCTAATGGTGGCATTTCGAAATAAAAGTTTAAATAAAATGGGATTGGCGCTTAGAAATTAAGGGACGAGTAGGTCCCTACTCTAACGCTCCCCCTCTGTTCTGGAGGCGTTTGGTGGAGAGAATAACACAACCATTCGCCGAGTAAATTACAAAGGCTGATATTCGGAGGCAGCCGGAACGCGGAGTAAAACCAAACAAACCGGTAGCCAACAAACAGGATAAAGAAACCGGGAGCGTTTCCTCTTCTCTTCCGTTTGGTAAGAAAACCGACTGGTGTATTTACTTGAACAAATCAAGCGTTTCCATAATAGCGCATTATTTTTTTATTATTATTTTTTTAAAAAACCGATATAAAGATATATAGTCGTACGGAATTATTTCTACAATCTTGTCACGTGGTCACTGTATTTAGATTTTTGTAGAATCCCACAGCCTTTCTATAAATTGACTATTAACCAGTTGTTGTTGTTGTTTTGTGTGTGTGTAATGAGCGTTATTACATTTTATTTTGGACAGGAGGTATTTTGTTAAAAGACATGGGCGCTGGTCCGGCGAGCATTTTAAAATAAGCTCTTTTAACCTGCAGGATTGTGCCAGAGTGGCTGGTTTAAGGATGCAGATTCAAGAATCCTGCACCGGGATGTTGGCTCCCGCTCCTCCTCAAGGAAGCATTATTTCCTGCCTTGTACTTATTCGTGACATTTCCACACACACACACACACACACACACACACACACACACCCCATCAGATAATATCGTGCCAGTTTAAAGCATTCCTCTCCTGCTTTCCTTCCGAGGGAGAGGATAACACTCCGAGGGACTGGTCTGACTCTGGGCCTAAGGGCCCCTCCCAATTGGCACTTGGACATTTGTAGCAAGGCTGTTGCTGGTGAAAAACAGCCGGCCCAGAGGAAAGGGTTAAGCCTCGAAGCTGCCCTCCGGCTTTAGGCAGCTCCTAACCAATCCCTCGTCCTCAAAGTTTGAGAGGAGGGGGCGGAACGGAGCCAATAGCTTCCCAGCAACTCATCCGCGCGAGGCTTGCCGGGGGGGGGGGAGCGCCGCTTATTTCCTAGCCGGGATCCTCTGGGTACAGACGGGCGCGCCAGACGCGTCAGCCTGCAATCTTGCGGGCAGATCGCGCTGCCAAGAGCGCGCCGGTCAAAGCGGCATCCAGAGATTGTGTGGGATTGCGGAGCTGCTTTCATTTGGGCTGCGTCTGGCGCTTGGCTTGCGCGTCAAGGAGCAAGAGACAGAGAACTGGCGTCGGGGAAAGCTCAAGGCAGCTGCAATCTCCGCTCCGCACAGTTGCTGAGCCAGTCAGCAGATCCTATTGCGCGCAGGCGGTGGAAGGGAAAAGGCGCCCTGAACGTCGCCCAGCAACCTCCCGCGCTCTCCAGGACGCACCGGCGCCCCTTGCGCGCTCTTCCCTGCCGCCCACCTCGCGCTCTCTGTCTCTCTCGACCTCTCGAGAAAGGAAGGGCCGCTTCTCGGAGGGCAGAGAGAGCAGGGGGCGCCGCGGCTTGACAAGGGAGGGGCGCCGCTGATCTCTGCGCCTGCGGAGGGAAGGAGCTGCAAGGGGCGGAGTGGCTGCCTGGTCGACGAGAGCAAGAAGCGCAGCCGCGGAGGAGGAGGAGCGTCGCGGGAGAGGCGGGCAAGCCCGTAGCCCGTCTGCCAGCGGTACTCCAGCTCCGCCTTGTGCGTGAGGATGCGGCAGGCGAGCGACGGGAGGCCGTAGCGGGTGTTCTGGGACTGCTGTCGAGGCTGCGCTCCCCGGCTTGCGCACCCGCCTGTCTTCCCGCCGCCGTGCCCGCGCGCCTGGGCCCTGTCAGCGCGCCATGAACGGCTACGGCTCGCCCTACTTGTACATGGGCGGCCCGGTGGCGCCTCCGGCGCGGGCGCCCCTGCAACGGACGCCCAAGTGCGCGCGCTGCCGCAACCACGGCGTGCTGTCGTGGTTGAAGGGCCACAAGCGCTACTGCCGCTTCAAGGACTGCACGTGCGAGAAGTGCATCCTCATCATCGAGCGGCAGCGCGTCATGGCCGCGCAAGTGGCGCTGCGCAGGCAGCAGGCCAACGAGAGCCTCGAGAGCCTCATCCCCGACGCTCTGCGCGCCCTGCCCGCCGCCGCCGCGCCCGGCTCGGCTGGGGCCACGACCACGGGACACCCGGGAGCAGGAGCCGCTGCAGCCGCTGTCGCCGCCTCGGAGGGACCCCCAGGCACACCGCATCGCCCGCCCATGGAGCTGGCCGCCGCCGCCCTCCGCTGGGCTTCCGAGCAGCCCGCCGCCGCCCAGCCGCCGCAACTGCCCAAAGCAGGTAAGTGCGGATGAGGGGGTTGCGGGGGGGGGCAAGGCGCTCAGAGGCAACCAGTGGGGCGAGGGGCTTCAACTAGGCTGCTTTGACACCGTGGCTTCGGGGGCGCAGGCGGCGGAACCACATCTCAGCCGCGGAACTCGGAGAGGCGGCGGGGCCCGCACAACATAGTTCCCGCAGACATAGAGAGGGGACACGGTGGGGAGGACCGTGGCTCTTTCCGAAGTGGAACTCTAGGCAGCCGTCGTAACTTCGCTGACATAAAAAACAAATCCGGTTGAAATCTAGTGGAGATTTAGCTGCAAGTCGCTCTCCGGCTTAAACTATATGCCGTCGGGGTCCGACTAAAGGCTAAAGGGGCATTGTCTTGGCTAAAGGGGTACTGCTAAAGGGAATCAGGAGATTCCCGGCGCGCCCAAGTCTGATCTGGGAAGGGGCTCACAACGACACAACTTTCACCGGGCCTTGGGAAACTTCGCGGGGGTGGGGAGTGGGGAGGTTTATCTCTGGTGTGCGGCGGCCTCTTTCTCCTGCCGTCGGTAAGGAAAGGGGAAGAGCAAAGCGGGGGCGGGGGAACGGTCTGCATTGGGAA
Source organism: Zootoca vivipara (assembly GCF_963506605.1). NCBI lineage: Eukaryota > Metazoa > Chordata > Lepidosauria > Squamata > Lacertidae > Zootoca > Zootoca vivipara. Next base: position 1,152,388 of record NC_083291.1, on the reverse strand, counting down.
GTGGGCGCTGAGCTGCGGAGGAAACGCGTCTTCTCCCGCCTCCTACTTGGGAGGCAACTAGAGTCCCCCCCTTTGGCCCCTCGACGGCTTTCCTTGGCCGGGCGGCGTGTCCCGTTCTCCAGGGAGCGAGGGAGACTCTGAGCATGCCAAGAGTGCTCGTCTGCTGTCATACATCTAAGACGCGCCGTGAGGACAGGCAGAGGCGGGGCAAGCTCTTCTCTTCCCAAACGGGATCGGATTTTGGGGTGGAAAGCTGCGGTGCGCGAAGCCGAGGGCAGGAGGGGAACAAGGGACGCGACTGGGCTCTTCCTCGATCTCCGCCTCGCCGGCATCCGCGGACGCTCCTCTTTCCCAAGGGCGCCAGTTCTTTTTGGGACAACAAGGCAGAAACTGAGAAGAGACCACCCCCACCCAAGGGCCGTCGGTGAGCTTTTCTTAAGCAAAGAAGCGATATGTCCACGCAGTACAACACTGCGCGTGTTTACTCAGAAGAAAGCGCTGTTGGGTCTAGTGATGCTTACTCCCAGGTCACCAAACATGGGGCGCCTCAGCCCCCTTGCCGTCAAGGGGCGCCGAAGGAGCCGGGCAGCGCCTCCACAGCGATTCTTCCTCCTTCCCCGCCCGTGAATAAAGGTGTGAATAGAGGTGTCCCCTCGCAAGGACCCGGGGACATCTTCCTCCGGCCATTTGGAACCTGATATTTCAGAATATTTCGACCCCCCCCCCCCAGGACATTGCTCAGAGACCTCGGTACAGATGAGGTGTCCCTATCCGTCCAGGGTGAACTCTAAACTCCCCGACTGGGGAGTAAGTCTCCCTGAGCTCTGTGGGGGCCTCCGCTTCCAATATGGTAACAACTCGTGGGATCTGCTCGATCCTGTCGCGATCTTGACTGCAGAGGTTGACGTCCCTTTGCGCGCTTCGCCCTGTGAAGCCGAATCCTGGGGGGGGGGGCTACTCCAAGGGGGCGGACTGGAGCCAAGGATCCAGGGGATCCCTCAATGCTGAGTCAGGGACTTTGCTGCTCCTCGGTGGCCAAGTAGCTGCTGTTTGCGGGTTCGTTTAAAAAATAAATAAAACCAGCCCGACCCCCTCTCGGTCCAGTCTGCTTCTTCCCAGTGCCCAACAGGTGGTCCGTGAAGCCCGGGGAGTCCGCATAAGCCACCGCCAATGGAGCGAGTCACATAACAAAAACTCCCATAGAAATATATCACACTTTTCAAAAGTAGGGACTCCATGGCTTGGCTTTGGAAAAACAGGCGGACCGCAGCACTTAGCTAATCGGAAGCGACTGGCGAGGAGATGCTGTTTGGGGAGGCCAGGAGGAGACTGCAATTTACATTCCTGTCGATCCAGGGAATTTAATAGTTGGAAGAAGTGGGGGAAATATCAAAGACCGTAACCAGAGAGACTGAGCTGTGACATGCGGGTTAGTGCCTCAATGGCAATATTTTTAGCGTGAGAAACGGACAGTTTTCTTGTTTGGCTGTACGACCTGAGCTGCTGTGCTCTGGAGGAAGAAGAGCTCGTGCAATGTACGCAGGTTCGGCACTTAAAACGGATCCTGAGTAAAAGGCCCCTGGGACTTGTCCTCTTGTAAGGACCATCGAGCTTTCTGAGTGGTCGTATTCAGGATTGCACTGTACTTAAGCCGGCGTCGTGCAGTCCCTGAGCCTGTGCAGCCGCTGGGAAGTTCAATGTTGCGCAGATTCAGCGCGCCTAACTGCACCAAGCCTCGGACAGTAAGCAGCAGGGACTTACTGCCCAATCCTATCCACATTTACTTGGTGAGTAGGCCTTTCTCCCTGGTAAGCATGCATAGGATCGCAGGGCAAGCTTTGTTGCAGATAATGCAAAGACTTGGGGAGCCAGGTGTGAGCTTAGAATCAAAGTGTTTGTCTGCCCTGTTTATGGATAGCAGCCGGAGTAGGCTTTTAAAACACCCACTGCTGCAGAAACTTGGTGGAAACAGGAAAGATTCAGGCCACAAGTCCCCGACCTGCGTCAAATCGGCGAGGAGACTGCGACAAATAGAGAGTCCTAAAACTAGACAACATCCTGCTGAAATTGAAGACCCGTCGGCGCTCAGGGTCCCGCTGATTCCGCTGCTGCAGCAGCAGTCCTGCGGCGCTGCAAATAAAGGCTGTAACGAACTAATGCGTAAGGGTAACGGAAAATCCCCTCAGGACCTCACAGGATCTTCCCTGGGAGAAGATTTATGAGGTTTATCTGCCACTTCGGCAGCTGTTTCTGCGCGGAACCTGCGCCATCACCTCCGCGGCCCATTCTAGGAAATTCAGAGAGACTCACAAGCCGCCCTGGTCCCGCCAGTTCCATCAGGAAACGATTATAGCCCTTGTTTTCCTTTGTCAAGTGTGATTTTGTTGTGCGCGCGCGGGTGTGTGGAGAGAGCCGGCTACGCGCAAGATCAAGGCCCCTCTCACGACTTTTATCGGTTTCAAAGTACTCTGCTAGCTTGCAGGGGACTTTGTAGAAATAACCTTTGCTGCTTAATTGGAAAATGAAAGAGGAGGCGGGGAAACAAGGCGGGGGAGAGAGTGTATGTAACCCGGAGTATATTCGTTGTAGACAGTTTCCTTCTTGGTGATGTCCTCGGTCTCCAAGCTCACACTCACCTTCATCATTATAAATTAAACGTTTAACCTTCCTAATCTTTATTTCTTTAAATAACTTTATCTGGTGCATTTCCAGGGCAGCTAACAGCTTACCATCACCCCCACTAACCAATACAACATTCATAACAAAACAATTACAGTACAATCATTTTAAATAACCAAACATTTAAAACTTCGCAGAGTCCGGATTACGAAAAAAGGCTAATAAAAAGCTCGCTTACCTAAGCAGAATTGCCTTCCCTCGACAAGTGGGAACAGCGAGTCCCACACGAAAAAGGCCCTCTCGGGCATCCAGACCAGACGTTTAAGGCATTGAGAGCATAACCAGTTCCGAAGAGCGCCAGGAAGGGTTGGGAGCGCTTCTGAAATAGGATTAATATGCGCCCAGCATCGTGTTCTGCTGGCTATCAGACCTGCTACATTCTGGGCCGACTGGAATTGTTGTAAAACTGTCAATTTAGTTTTGTTGCCCCTCCCTAAAATAGGTAAATAAACCCTTCTCTCTCTTAGCCCATCAAACAATTAGGAGGCTGCCAATGTGCGTTTAATTATTTTTTATGTGATAAGGGGCAGGAAGTTAAAAAATAAAAATTGTATCGACAGTATCCTCTACTCGAGAGAGACCTATTAAACTTGGTGGGCCAGACCTCCGAGTAAACATGCAGAGGAACGGGCTCTGAGCTCCAGGCACGGGGATTGAACATATAACTGCGCTGATTTCGCATGAAGATCCATGGGTGGCATCTAACGCAACGCTAGTCTTGCTCAGAGAAGACCCCCTGAAGACAATGGACTTCTCCGGAGTTCCATTGCACTTGGAAGCAAAGGCGTGAGGCGCGCCGCCGGATCTATCTTGCCCTGCACTTTGGATGCCCCTCGTTGAAGCCAACTTATTCCTCGATCCCCAGACCCCAATGACGCCCGTTGAGTAGGAAACGAGCGCTTTTTGACTTCAAGATGTGGGCCTGATCCGGAACTGGCTTCCAGGTGGCGCGTGGCGGATCTCGGGGCCTCTCCCTGCCTCATCCTAGGCCTGGCGACCTTAAACTCAGACGTTCCTCGGTTTCCAAGTCTTTTTCGAAATGAAGCGAGGTTACTTTCGTGTAACAACAGTTCAGGAGTACGCTGCGTCGCCTTCCTTCTCAAGGTTAGACGTTGGTGATGAGGGCGTGTGCGGAGTTAGCACACGGAATGCTGGTTTTCGTACAACTGCCGTGGCCCTTTCGTGGCGGATTGTGTCAGGGAACTTTTTGGGGATTTTCCATTAAACCTGGCGGCGCCTTTTTCTCGAAAAGGAGAGACTCGCAGATGCGTTTGACTATCGAGCGCACCAGCTCCTTGGGAACTAGCGGCGCCTTTCCTCGAAGGCTTTCCGCCCGGACGTTGGGTACCTGAGCGCATTTCGGCCTCTGGAAAGCGTGCCCGGGATGCGCCACATACAAAGAAAAGTGTGGCATGCCCTCTCCACCCCATTGTCTTTTTAGACAAGGCTGCTTCTGTGCCTAAGAGAGGGAGAGGCTGTAGAACTCGAACCCAGCCCTGGAGCCGTCGGCCTTGCTCCGAGGGGGCCAGGGCTGCGGCGCTGCGTAAAGGGGCGAGGCGGGCGAGGGGAAAGTTTGTGCCCAGGGTCCTTATTATTCAGGGCAGAGGTGGGGATGATTCATGTAAGCCCCCGCGTCTCCACGAAAGTTTCCGGACCTGCAGGGCATTTAGATATTTCGGGGCCAAAAAAAATACTGCAGCACACGGCGAAACCTCAACTGTCCGGTTTTTCTTTTTTGGGGGGGGGGGAAGGGGCGCGCGACATTGTCCCCTTCAGTTTTCACTTATATACGCGATGCACTGGGAAGAAGTTAGGTTTTTTTAAAAAAAAAATTCCGAAAATCCGAATGAATGTTTCCGCGTAACTCTGGGCAGGATTGCAGCCTTGCGTGGCCAGCACACCGCGTTCCACACTCCAGTTCCAGAGGGTTCTTTGGAACGAATAGTCACCATTCCCTATGGATACAGAATAAGTAGTCCCACTTGATTCCCGCCCCACTTTTGGAAATGCGCGCTACTCAATAAGCATGAATTTAAATTGTGTATTAATTTGTAATAGCCTGGTGACAATTTGTTAAAAATTATGGAAAATCAATAAAAAAGAATTGGCATAAAAAGAATAACAGAATAGTAGAGTTGGAAGGGAACCCGAGGGTCATCTAGCCCAACCCCCTAAAATGAAGGAAACTTTTTGCTCAATGGGCTCGAACCCACGACCCTGAGATTTGTGGGATTTTTACAATGCAGTCAAACCAACGATGCATGTTAGCTACATAGGCGCATGATAGGAGCTTCTGAAGCCTTGTAAATTCCCTCTGAGCGACGCTCCTACAGTGCTCTGTTAGGGGAAGGCGTATCCATTCCTATAATCTCCTCACCTGGCTGGGCACTTCCTCTCTGCCCTTTGCCCTTTCAACTTCATCTCAGCAATGCAGATCATTGTAGCTCCATTGCTCAGACACCATTTTAAACCAGACTAAAGTACAGTATGTCTTTGTAATCTGGTTACCATTTTAAGGCCTCCTGCACAAAGCTGCTGTTATCAGTTAGGCCTACTCTTCAACAAGTATTCCGAGTGAGTAAATGTTATTTTTTACCTCTCGCAAGACTGTTTGTGTGATTATTGTTTTAAGGGGAGAAAATTGAGGGGGAGAATACCAGGGGGATCCAGTCTGCCTTAAAAGAATCCTGGATTACTTAAACCATCAGGCTAAAACTAGTCTAAGCTTCCTCATTTTAAGATGCAAAGGGATACATTCTGCTGAATTTACAAACGCGAGGAAGGAATGACAATACCTAAATATATATCTATCATCTCCTAGTTTCTATACACATCCCTACAAGATTGAATGGTCTACCTACCGACTGAGCTTCTCCTCCAGTTTGCCTCCGAATCTGCAAGCATTTTGACTACAGCTAGTAGGACTTTAGGGGGAAAGCATTAAGAGTGTGCTCTGGGGTTTCATCCCCCCCGCCCCTCTTTGTCCCCTCCCCCGTCCAAGTAAATGTGCTTAGCAGGCTCGCAGCCTTAAAGTTTTCAGTAAGCAAACCGAGGCTACAATCCTAAACACTCGCACTGTGGAGTAAGGCTGCAGTTCTAGGAGAACGTCTGATCGATAGGGCTTACTCCTGAGTAAACATGCATAGGGTTGCCTTGTAAGATCAGTGGGGTTCACTTCCGCTTAACATGTTTAGGATTGCTCTCCATAAGGCTGCAATTATCCGGTCCCAGTTTGCTTGGGAGGAAGACCTCTTGATTTAAATGGGATTTCCCACTGAGAAATTGTCAATTGTCAATAACATAGCTGAAAAGCAGCTAAGGTTTGGGAGAGAATGAAATAGCGAGACGTGTAGATAAAAAGAAAACTTGCTATCTGCATACTTCGTCTTTAGCGCGATTCCAGCTGCTCCAATCCGGTTCTAAACGATGTGTGCAAAGTTCTGGAGTATGAATCTACACGTACGTAACTCAGACACATGGCTGTTTTAAAGATTTTCTCTATTATATGTGGTTAGCAGTTCCTGCCTTAAGTCCTCCGTTGAATATTTCAGGGCCCGTGATACATTGATTCCCTTCTTTCTGCGAGGGGACCCACAATTCTCCCCCACCCTCCAATATTTTGCTGCTGACTTTAAATAAAAATTTAATAAAAGAAGAAGAAGAAGAAGAAGAAGAGAACAGTTTAATTGAAGGGGGTTGATTTGTGCTTGCACAGACATGTCAATGTAGTGGCTCTCCCTGAAAAGGGAGAGGTAAGTTTAAACATTTAAATTCAATCCAAAAGTCTTAGAAGCGGGAGAGGGATTCCAGAGATTGCTTGCATCCTCCTGCAGATAAGTGTTTACTATTTTTATCCTATTTTTCCCCAGTATGAATGAATGGAAATATATTACTTAAAAGATTTTTACGTGTTCTGAGGTTATATATCTGTTTCTGTTATACTGTATTCTTGTCCCTAACACCCATCTAAATATTCTAAACAATGTAATAAATCCTTTATTGTGGGGTAGTGGAGGTTTTCTGTTCTCATGGTTTGGTTTATAAAACAAAACATCTTAATCACCTGCAGCATCGCTTGTTCTGTGGGCTTAAAGAGGAGGAGTGAAATTCAGAAGAAAGTTGTGCTCTTGCAAGTGACCTTGTGTTCAGTGCCTTGTTTTTACAAAAAAGTGTCAGTGCTGTAATTAGAAGTATTATTGGACAATTTTTATTTTTTATTTACAATTAAGCCAATTTTGTCCAGCCTAAGTTCCTTGAAACTGAAGGCCTGTGAAATGAACAGCTGGACATTTCCTTCATTGGAACCAACCAAAATATCAAAAGAGTGTGGCAAGCTTTCAAATTCTTCAGAAATCTTCATCAGGCAAGATGTTAACACAAAGCAGGGAGTGATGAGGAGTGAAGGTGTGCAAAAATTAAGCAGATGTTGCAGCCATGATGAGGTCAGCTTCGGGACTCATTTCCCTTATGGGCCGATTGAAGGCTGAATAAATCTCTTCTTTTCCTCCTGGAAGTTTCAGGATATCTGAGCAAGTGCCCCCCCTCCCCCTGCAGGTACTACAGATAACAGGTTACACATTCAGGATTCTGGGATCAAGAAGCAATGACTACCACCTTCCTCCAACAGATCACAGGGCAGAGTTCATAACATGTCATGCCAACATCTGCTTAAATGAAAGCTGGTCCCTTAACTAGGCTTATATCTGACTTAAACAGTCTGGTTACAGGTAGGTAGCCGTGTTGGTCTGGATCGAAGTAAAATAAAAAAATTCCTTCAGTAGCACCTTAAAGACCAACTAAGTTTTTATTTTGGTATGAGCTTTCGTGTGCATGCACACTTCTTCAGAAGAGGTGTCTGAAGAAGTGTGCATGCACACGAAAGCTCATACCAAAATAAAAACTTAGTTGGTCTTTAAGGTGCTACTGAAGGAATTTTTTTATTAAACAGTCTGGATAGCATCTCTCTCTGGGGGGAAGTATAATTGCTTTGAGGAGTTATCAGTATAAATTCTGCAGCTGAAAGAAAACCTTAGTCATTTTTCTTTCTTTTTTTTTAGTCCCAACACAATCAGTTGACAATTTGGTTGGTCATGGTAAAATGACTTGGGAATTTTTCCAAATAAAAGTGGCACTTTAATTCCTATGCTAATGTAACCTTCCTCTTCATCTGCTTAAGTGATTTGGTGGGTTTCTCCCGGAGAAAAGGACTGGCAACTAGTGTCCCATGAGATGACATCATGTTGTGGGAAAAGTGGCGGTGTTTTGTCCCTACCTGCCTGCCCCACTACCCCTCGGTGTGGAACTATAACCAGTGGCGGACCTTGGCACCTCAAATGCCAGTGGCGCCATGTGCAGCGCCAAAATCCGGCACCCCGCCTCTTGTCTTCTGTAGCACCCCAGAAGCCTTGCACCCGGTGCAACCAAACCAACCGTGCTTCCTTAGATCAACCTTTGCTATAACTCCCATAATCCTTGGCCATTGGCCATGCTGTCTGGGACTGATGGAAGCTGGTCCACCTGCATGTGCAGGGCCACAGGTCCCCCAGCCCTGCATTTGTGAGTCCCTAATAATGCGAGATGAGCGCGCAACCCCAGAGTCGGTCACGACTGGACCTAATGGTCAGGGTCCCTTTACCTTTACCTTTTTAAGCATCCTATGAGATTTGTGTCTTGCGTTACAGGCAACACAACCCTAGAGGGATTCATTGGCCTCTCCTTCACTTTGGAAATGTGGAATGTGATACATAAGTACCGGTAGCAGTCAAGTACAACATTCCTTGTTTTCCTAGAGTGCACATGTGGGGAAAATGTTTGGTCCAGCCAGTCAAAAACTTCCTCTTTCCTCCTGCCTGGGACATACTTCTTCTGCATGTGACAAGAGGTGGTTGTGACCTTACCTGTCCAGGTAACAAAAGTACAGGGCACGCTACACTCTCACACTTTTTGACTTCCTCTGTCGTTGGGCCAGCTTTTTAGCTAGATATGCTAAAAATCCCAGGACACTGGGATTACCCAGTGTATGGGATAGATCAGGCTTCCTCAACCTTGGCCCTCCAGATGTTTTGAGACTACAATTCCTATAATCCCTGACCACTGGTCCTGCTAGCTAGGGATCATGGGAGCTGTAGGCCAAAAACATCTGGAGGGCCGAGGTTGAGGAAGCCTGGGATAGATCCACATGTATATACTTCGTCACTAAGTCTGCCTTCTGGGATCCAACTGTGAACAGAATGTGAGTAAACTACTTTTACGGTATATACTTTATACAAGATTGTGGTGGGTTTATTCTTTTAAGAGGGATAAAAGGGAACTTACCAGTAACATACAATTCAATACTGAATTGTATGATAGTGAGAGGCTTACACAAGCCCGCAACCAGCTACCTGCTGTGCATGTAAAGGGGGAATGTAAACTCTGCTAAGTAAAGGAACTTGCTAGCGCAAGTTAGGAAGGATATTAATAAACAATATATCCTCTCCTGCCTCCCTGAACATTCCCACAGGAAAAAGTACTGCTGAAGTCCAGAGGCAGTTCGGCATTTCCAGATGGTTTGGGAGGGACGTGGCCTGAGAACAGAAGCTCCTCTGAGCTGCGAGAAGCTTATAAATCTGATGGATAGAAGCACGATTGACTCACACTCCCTGCCTCCCTGATAAATGAACTTCCCAGTTTAAAAGATTACAGTAATCATGGGAGGACAGTGTAAATCGAATCTGATAGCAATAACTTTTGGGGAAGGTCAGGCTCAAGTGAAATGTTACCAGGCAACAGGCATTTTGTTTGCAAAATACAATCAAAAAGCATTGATGAGAAATTCTTCCCTGCCAGCTAGTCAGCACTTTCTCCTTAACGGCTTTGAGGGGAGGGGAGGAGGAAATCTTCATCCATCAAATGTCCCGGAGAACTCCCTCCGACTAGACTGTTGCTTCTTGAAAAGAGGGCCAGCTCTGGAGGCCTGTCTCTCTGAGGACACACAGATTCAGAACCACCAAAGTGTTACACGACTTTGGCACGTGGCGTCCAATCTGCAGTGGGTGAGTGTGAATATATCTATATTCTAAACTACAATAGGAAGCTGCATAGAAGGTGACCCCTTGGATGGACAGTGGAAAGCAATGAAGGCTGCAAATTGTTTACCAGAAAAGCGACAGCCAGTACAAACCAATGGAATAAATTCATTTGGGATAAGTTCAGTTATTTATTTCAGGAATAAATCATTTGAGCTTCCTTGGCAGATCCAGGAGTATGCACAATGTCAAAGAAGTGTCACCTCAACGAGAAACAACTGACATGCGTAAAATGTTAAAAGGAACAAAGCGATCAAGTGCAATGTTTTAAAATAAAAAGCGATAGTGGAAATCAGATGCCTTTTCTCTTTCTGTTGCTCATAAAGAACAGTTTGCACAACATTTTGTTGTTAGGGTCTAATCTGTCCAAGTTATTATTAACTTTGTTTTACCTAAAGGAGACGCTCCACTACTTTTGAGGAAACTGCTTGTGGACTTGACTCCAAACCTGCCTCAAATCCAATAACAAATGTGCTATATTTCAAGTGTTCAGTTTTAGAAAATGCAAAACTGAAGTGTGTCAGAACAGCCATTAGAGGCATGTGTGGAATCCTGGGTGCAAAGCAGTTTCATTTCATAAAAAAGAAAATATGTTTAATCAGTTTGACCTCTAAGCAAAGTTAGGTTTCAACTTACACTCTGGATGACTACTAGTTTCAATGAAGAATTAACTACCGGTAGGATACAGTTTGATATATGCAAGGCAACATAAAAATGAATAATAGAGCAATAAATAATAGCTAAACATTAAGTCCTTCAGCTGGAACTGCTGTTCAGAGAGTTAAGGTATATAGATTTATCAGGTATAAGACAAAATAGAATCATATATGAATGCAAATATTTTCAGTCACTATGTAAGTTCCCTACTTGACCTGTAAGAACTTCCTTGAGTTCCATGTAAAGAATGGCAAAAATCCCCCTTGCTTTCTAGGCGTGTATCTGAGTGGTTTTGCATTTGCCCTGCGCTAAGTTGGAACAAATGGCAATCAAGTTTTCTGCGGATTGTCCTTTGTTCCAATTTACACCTGGAACTGTGGAATACATGTTTCTTTGACAGATATTTTTCAATGAATGACCCATGTATGAAAGTGTTTTATGCAACATGGAACCTTGCAGAGTGCATTCTGAATACTGAGTGGCTCTAATAAAAACTGTTATTTTACCAACCATGTAATCTTATCAAAACTATTTCTGGTAAGTCAGACTCTCTCTCTCTCTCTCTCTCTCTCTCTCTTCTCTCTCTCTCTCTCTCTCTCTCTCTCTCTCTCTCTCTCTCTCTCTCTCTCTCTCTCTCTCTCCCCCCCCCCATGCCTTGTAGCCCTCCTCAATTGAATATCAAGGCACTGGATGTGTAATTTCAAGAACAGCCAAAATATTAGCAGAATTTTTAACACAAAGCCTTTCATTCAAACCCCACTGAAAATGTTCCAGACCTAATAATGATTCACCTTTGTGATTCATAGTTTTATGAGTCTTCACCCTCCAGCCCTTAGAAATTTGGTGGTTGGGAGAGTCCTAGGGTACATGAGCTTAAATAAGAGTACATATTTTACAAACTTGGAAATAAACATTTTTGGGCTGGGGTATAGAGCTCAATGTGTTAGAACATAAGGCATGAGTGTTCATAGGTTCTTTGCTGCTTCTGCTTGGTTATTTAAACAGAGTATTGCATCGAGATATGACCGCCACAGAATCTGCCTAAATGAAGGAAAGTTGGAGAGGACACAAACCGAACATTCCCTTTGTTAAGCTCATTCTGCACCTCTGTGGTTTTTGTCATGGAAAGGTGTGGCTTGTTGAGCTCTACAAAGATATCCAATAAAGGAAAAGGACAGGATTAGTATACAGTAGTAACTTATGTAGTCACCATATTCAGGCTGGCCAGATGCAGAAGAGGGGAGAGAGAGAGAGGACAGAGCGCTGCACCTTTAAGAGCTGTGTGCAGGTGAGTTAGCTAAACCAGGTGAGTTAGGGGTTTCCCCTGCATGCAAAGACAGACTTTGGCTGTTTGAGTGGACTAGACCAAGAGTGGGTCCAAGGGTCAAGAAGGTGGTTTCTGCACATGCTGTAGAGGGAAGTGGTCCACCTGGGAAGGGAGGCCATCTAGGAGAAAGAAAACTCTGGTCCTAAACCTCTGCTACCTTGTGGCACATCTTTGGGAGAAGACAAGGCTAAGGACTAAGGCCTACCCAAATCCGGAGTGGAGTCCCTAAGACATTTGGACAGCGCCTTCTACGCCTCCTTCCAAGCTAGTGGCCAACGTCTTGCTCTGCTTTCCTTTGGACCCCATCAGCGAGGGTGAGGGGGTGGGTCTTGTTGTCTGGGCAGCCCAGAACCTCCATGCACATTGCCTAGGCTTGCACCCTGGGGAGATCACTTCACTGTTGCTAACACAACGGTTTGACTTCACCCCCGGAAGTGTACTCCATTGTTTCTCGAGACAGATGAATGCCGACAAGAAGATGGGGGATTTCAGCTGGTTTCACTTAGAGTGCAATATCCTCTTCTGGGCAGCTCGGGAGGTACAGAAGCTGTTTCCTCCCTCCCTATATTGTGGGTGTGGCTTTTTTTGGCCATGTGCCACAAATATATGGGTGAAGTTGAACGGAGCAGAAAACAGAGTCAAAGAGTTGTTTAACTGTGGTGAGGTTAAGAAATACAACAGTTTAAAACTGGGACTGATGGCCTGGAGGTTTTCCATATTGTTCGACTCCTGATCAGTGGCCTGATTTTTCAAATACAGTGGGGCCTCGCTTAACGAATGCCCTGCTTAACGATATTTCCGCTTAACGAAAGGATTTTTCGAGCGGAGCTTGCCTCGCTAGACGAATTCGTTTTATGAAAAATTCGTCTAGCGAATCGCGGTTTCCCATAGGAATGCATTGAAATTCAATTAATGCGTTCCTATGGGCAAAAAAATAAAAATAAAAAAAATTTCAATGCATTCCTATGGGATTCGCTAGACGAATTTTTCGTTATAAGAAAAGACCCATGGAACGAATTAAATTCGTCTAGCGAGGCACCACTGTATCTCTTCCAATGCAGCCGACAAAGGAGTACTTCACTCTGACATTATCTTGAGCCGCAAATCACTCTTGCCGTTGGGTACATCTCAGCCCTTTGATTCTATGAAAGGGTACTGCCATAGCGCGAGGGGTTTTGGTCTGCAATATTCATTATAGGGAGACACAGAGACAGACAGAATAGCTTTGCTATGTCCATCTCCAGTGCTCCCCCCCCCCCGGGGTATGCATATCCCTAAACATTTTGTGAATCTTTGTACTTTTGTCCATTTACTGTATTTATTTTTCCCGATTTGAACTATAAAATGGTGATTTTCTTGAGTCAAAATAAGAGTACCCCTAAACATTTTTTTTGTTTAGAAAAAAAGCACTGTCCATTTTTGATTTGCTGTGTTCATAACAACCCTCAAGGTAGCAGATATGGGGACGGAGCAAGAGTAGATGAACCGGCAGTCTGACTTTATTATCAAGTTACAGGTAGGTAGCCGTGTTGGTCTGAGTCAAAACAAAATAAAAAAACTCCTTCAGTAGCACCTTAAAGACCAACTAAGTTTTTATTTTGGTATGAGCTTTCGTGTGCATGCACACTTCGTCAGATACACTGAAACAGAAGCCACCAGACCCTTATGTATATTCAGAGGGTGGGGGTGATGGGAATGGGTGATGGGCTGATAGGAGTGGTAAACCTGTTGATGACTGTTAACGACTGTTAATGACTGCAATTGGTCTTGCAGGGGAAAAGCAAGGGCTGAGGTGCTAAGGAAAGCTTGATCATGTATAATGAGATAAGAATCCTATGTCTTTGTTCATTCCAGGTGGTTCATTTATTATCAAGCGCATCCTTTAATACAGTACTTCCTGGAACTTCCCCTTCCTTTGAAGAGCTGTTTCTGGCATAACAAATCTGCCCTCTCTTTTACAGACATGACCGAAGATCGACTGGGGGATGCCGGCGGAGTGGACAGTGCCGAGACCTATAGTGACAAAGACGCCGACCAAAGGAGCACCCCAGACTTGACTAAAGCCAAGAGTGGCTTCGCTCCAGAGAGCCCAGAGATTGTGTCCGTGGATGAAGGAGGCTACGCCATCCAGAAAAACAGCAGCAGCGCCGACAGCAGGCCTGAGAGCCCCAAGTACCAACCAGAGCCAAACCACCTCCTCATTGAAGGTCCGTCAGGGACAGTTTCTCTGCCTTTTGGCTTGAAAGCCAACCGGCCGCCCCTTGAGGTGTTAAAGAAGATATTTCCCAACCAAAAGCCAACCGTGCTTGAATTAATCTTGAAGGGTTGTGGGGGTGACCTGGTGAGTGCGGTTGAGGTACTTCTGTCGAGCAGGTCCTCCATAGCTGGGGGGGACCGAACTTCTGCAGAATCGGAAGGTCTGGTTTTGCCTTCAAATGGACACCTCTTTGAACACACGTTGGGTTCCTATCCCATTTCTTCCTCCAAGTGGTCAGTAGGGTCTGCCTTCAGAGTTCCAGACACGCTGAGGTTTTCTGCTGATGCTAGTAATGTTGTGCCCAATCCGCTGGCCGTCCCCTTACAGCACCCGTTCCCACAGCCACCTCGGTACCCGCTGATGCTGAGGAATACTTTGGCAAGAAACCAATCCAGCCCGTTTCTGCCCAACGATGTCACTTTGTGGAACACCATGACGCTGCAACAGCAGTACCAGCTGAGGTCTCAGTATGTCAGCCCTTTCTCCACCAATACCACCAGCGTCTTCCGAAGTTCTCCAGTGCTTCCTACGCGGCCGTCGGAAGATCCTAGGATCTCCATCCCTGACGATGGATGCCCAATTGTCTCCAAGCAGCCTATTTATACAGAAGATGACTATGATGAAAGATCGGACTCCTCAGACTCTAGAATACTAAACACATCCTCTTAGAATGACAATTTACAGTGATATTTAGCAATGTGGCAGAACTACTGGGTATCAAGAGGAAGGAATGATGGCCCTTGTAACTGTATTATAAAAGAAGCGATTTTGCTTGTTACTATCCTTTAGCAATAAAGACATAACTTATTTTATTTCTTGCACTTCACTGGAAAATGCCAAATAGCTACCACTTCATGGCTTTATAGTGCTGAATGTTTATTGCAGAAAAAAAAAGGGGGGGGGAGATTAATTTTAAGCATAGATGTGAGAAACCAGGGATTGCAGAACATTTTAGAGTGGAGCAAAAAAGTCTTGCCTTGCAGACAGTTGGGAATGTTGATATTGTACTTGAATGCAGTGTTCAAAAAGAGGACTCCTCAGGACATAAGATATCAAAAGCAAATAATTCATTGGCAAATGGACTTAAGAAGGACCTTGTTGACTTTATGACAATAATTATCCTGGTTTTAAAACCAAGAGTCATGAAAGACTGGCGAAGAGTGTGCTCCTCCCGTGCAATGGAAGTGTGCACACTTTTTGGAGACACTTTAAACACGATTCACACGGCTAGATAGAAACCTGTATAAGAATGTCAATGGAAAGTCAAATACAGCTGTGAGTTGCATGAAAATGTCTTGTGAGAAATGAGCTCATGATTAACATTTGTTGGGGGTATTGTAGCATGCTAAGGATTCTAGGGGGGGAAATAAACTTGGATGATGATCTCGATTTTTTTATTTTATTTAAAAAATGTCATTTATATTTGGGAGAGAGATGGCACGTGTGGACAGCATATAAACAAGCCTGCTTTCATTGGCAGACCATAGAATCATAGAATAGAATCATAGAGTTGGAAGAGACCACAAGGGCCATCCAGTCCAACCCCCTGCCAAGCAGGAAACACCATCAAAGCATTCCTGACAGATGGCTGTCAAGCCTCTGCTTAAAGACCTCCAAAGAAGGAGACTCCACCACACTCCTTGGCAGCAAATTCCACTGCCGAACAGCTCTTACTGTCAGGAAGTTCTTCCTAATGTTTAGGTGGAATTTTCTTTCTTGTAGTTTGAATCCGTTGCTCCTTGTCCGCTTCTCTGGAGCAGCAGAAAACAACCTTTCTCCCTCCTCTATATGACATCCTTTTATATATTTGAACATGGTTATCATATCACCCCTTAACCTTCTCTTCTCCAGGCTAAACATACCCAGCTCCCTAAGCCGTTCCTCATAAGGCATCGTTTCCAGGCCTTTGACCATTTTGGTTGCCCTCCTCTGGACACGTTCCAGCTTGTCAGTATCCTTCTTGAACTGTGGTGCCCAGAACTGGACACAGTACTCCAGGTGAGGTCTGACCAGAGCAGAATACAGTGGTACTATTACTTCCCTAGATCTAGATGCTATACTCCTATTGATGCAGCCCAGAATTGCATTGGCTTTTTTAGCTGCTGCATCACACTGCTGACTCATGTCAAGTTTGTGGTCTACCAAGACTCCTAGATCCTTTTCACATGTACTGCTCTCAAGCCAGGTGTCTCCCATCCTGTATTTGTGCCTTTCATTTTTTTTGCCCAAGTGTAGTACTTTACATTTCTCCTTGTTAAAATTCATCCTGTTTGCTTTGGCCCAGTTGTCTAATCTGTTAAGGTCATTCTGAAGTGTGATCCTGTCCTCTGGGGTGTTAGCCACCCCTCCCAATTTGGTGTCATCTGCAAGCTTGCTCAGGATGCCCTCAGGATGCAAACTTGCTCAGGATGACCATTCTGAGCTGAAGTTTCAGCCTGCTGAACTGAAAACGGGGTGCATCCATAAACTGATAGGGTCAAATGAGAAGAGATGTGTAGACAAAGGATTGGGGTTTAGCTGAGTATGGTAGAGTATTCACAATGTCGGCACTAGGTTTGCACTGCTGCAGTTTAATATCTTGGCGGTCTTTAATACCAGCAAGTTTATGTAGTTACAATGCAGGGTTTCTAAGGGCAGTTTCATACGTCTGCCTGAATGGTTAAAAACCCCTCGTGCCGTCATTTTATCATCTAATTTTCTTGTGGGCTCTGCTTGCCAGAAATTACCCACCACTCCAGATGTGGGAGTCTCCCTTTAGTGCATCAGATAAAGCCTTGCAAAACTGACCGGACAAGGGCAGAGGGGGACTTCTGTGCAACCACAAGCCCAAACTACGGATGATGATGCTACCCCTTTGCAATGTGGGGAGTAAAGAGGGCTTGTGTGTATGGGAAAGTAGCCAGCCTCTCCCTTCTTTTATTTTGCTGTCATCATTCTCCTATAAGTACTTTATAGAGTAGGGGTGGAAGTAGCCTATCTTTGAGTGCCATATGATGCAGGGCAGCCAGGAGCAGGAGATAGTTGGGGCTGTCTTGGTCCGGAGGTCTTGTGTTTCCTGGGGGCACCTGGCAGGTTACTTCAGGTGACCATTGATACCATGGGCAAGATCGACTTTGAGACTGATCCAACTAGGCAATTCTCATGTACATAATGGGGATAACTCAAATGGCCTATTAAACTGGCTTCTTGTCGGAGGGGACTCCAACTTTTGAAAAGTGACATGTCCTTCCTCAATATAAGGTGGTTTGGGTACAGTCAAATGAGGTGACTAAGTTGTTCCCTCTTGGTTTGTGTAGTCCAGCGTTTTTCAACCGCTGTTCCGCGGCACACTAGTGTGCCGCGAGATGCTGCCTGGTGTGCCGCGGTGTGCCGCCATTAGGGGGCGCTGACCTGGCAGAAAGGAAGCCGGCCGGGTTACGACACGAGTGCAGCTCTCAACAGCCACCACCACGGCCTCGGACGCGAGAGGTGGCCGGCGGGTGCTGCTGCTGCTCCTTTTCTCGCTGCTCTCGCTCCTCTTGCTGGCGGCGCCCGGGGCTTGGTCGGCGTGAGGCCGCGGGGCCGACAAGCAGAACAGCCTCCGGAGGGCAGCCAGCGGCGTCTACCAAGGCGTGAGCGGCCTCTTCGGCGAGGAGCACGTGCGCGCCCTGCAGAAGGTGAGGCGCCTGGCCTGGACTGAGGAGGGGCAGGCCCGTTGCTCCCGGGGGGTGGCGCGGGTTCCAATGGATATTTTTACAGGAAAATATCATCCTGACCTTCCCCCTAGGTTAAAAGCTATCAATCAAGTTTAAATTTAGCTCCCACGCAGTCCCAGATGAACAGGAGGCAGTCAGGGCAAGGAAAGCTTAACGCCTGAGAATGTTTGTACTGTGTGGCAAGGGAAAAAAATTAAAAAGAGCCACCCAGGCTTAAAGTCAACAAAGGGCATTAACAAATGGCCTATATATAAAGAGAATTACTTTATATATAGTCAATATAGGCACAGAGTTAAATTTTTTAACTTTTTTAATGGTGGTGTGCCTCGTGATTTTTTTCATGGAACAAGTGTGCCTTTGCCCAAAAAAGGTTGAAAAACACTGGTGTAGTCAGGGGACCAGGAAGAGGCAGTTCTGTATCCTTAGAACCATACAATATTCAGCATTTGAGTCTGGGGGGCCAGAGAACCAACCCCAACTGTTTTCCATGGCATCTTTGCTTCTTGGAACCTTCTGACGAGAGCAACTTTCTCAGGACTAAAGAATTGACTTAAATTCAAGTGAAACCAATCAAGCATACAGAGGCGTAGCAAGGTCAGATGGACCCAGTGTGGAATTTTTTTTTTGCCACCCCCCCCCCCCCCCGCCTGTGACTCCCAAGCCTACAGCGAGCTGGGGGAAGGGTGTTTTTTTTGCCGCTTTGCCGACAGCCCTGACGGGCCATTGAGGCCGCTGCTCACTGTAGGCTTAGGAGTTGCAGGCAGGGGGTGCACCAAATGTCACCCCCCTTCAGGGAAGACACCCATCCTCTCCCCTGACTGCCTGCCTCTTCTATCCAGGAGAGGGTGCAACAGCGCCACAGTGCCCCCCCGTGACTCCCAAGCATACCCCAAGCCATTAGGGGAAGGAGCCACGCAGCTCGTCCTCTTGACTGCCTGCCTGCCCGTCTCCTCCAGCCAGGAGCAGGGGCAAAGGCTTGCATGCCACACCAAATGTCACCTCACTCAGGATGACACCAGGGGTGAGCCCCACCCACCCACTGCACCCACCTTGCTTCACTCTGCAAGCATATACAAATTCAAGAGCTGTCCCACACCGTTGTTACATACCTAGGGGCAGATCTGATTTTTGCAAGGTTTTCTCCTTTTTTTGTACTTGAAAAACACAATCCTTTTTTAAAAAAAAAATCGCTTTGTTGTCATTCAGCCCTGTTGCCAGAACACTGCAGGGCACTTTTGCTGCGCTCTTTCACAGCTGCAACTGTGCAGTGCAGGAATTAAGCACCAACAGGCCTTGGCTGGTGGCTGTTGCGGCAGGTGAGCTTCTGGTGGCAAATGCGTGCTGCGTCAGAATGCCTTGCCTTTGCTGCAAGGGACTAACACAGGCCTAACTTGTTGGAAGTGCTCCTCTGAGATGCAGCAGTGTTGCTGTAAAGAGCACATCCTCTGGGTTGCATGCTTGCTGGCTCCCAGCCTGTGACTGGGATGTTCCTGGGTGTGTGTGTGTGTGTGCGTGCGCGCGCAGTGTCTCTCACTACTGCCTGCCACAGCACAGTAACGGACCAAGATCTATGGCTATATAAACCTTCCTACTGTCATAAGGGGAAATTCCCCATTCATTTGCTTAGGTTCATCCTCATTGAGCATGACAGCAGCCTAAATGTCGATATTGTTTCAATGGAACCTACTTAAAGGAACTTTTTATTTCTAAAGAATTTTAAACCAATCTCCGCATGAAATTCTCCCATCACAAATAAAACAACGATGTGCGAATGGTAATAAAATCAATGTGAATATGCATAAAATAAACAGGGGGAAAAAATATGAGCACAGGAAATGAAATTATGGTCCTTCCTGCAAATAAAGCTTGTTATTAGACCTATGATAAAGAAGGCATGGCCTGGTGAATGCTTTTGTTAATTAAAATACAATGCTAAGTAAGGGGTTGGCATAAGGTAGTAACATATGCAAATATTTTGGGGGTTTTGCCACTGATAACCAATATCCCTGACATACTTGGTGACTGGACCCCAGATAAGCAGGAAGACCCCTGGTATTTTCTGCTTATGCTACTTTTTATACTATATGGGATGCCTTGAAACCAGCACATGACTTATAGTTTGGCTTAGTCAGCTTAGATTTTGCCTTATCAACAAAGTGTGGCTTTGACTCATAAAATATTCCATTTCAGAAGACTTCAACAGACAGTGATGAAAACAATTAACACAGATTATTCCCTATAATAAAAAAAATGTCCTTCGTATTAGTCTCTACAAATCTCACACACATGCCGGCAAGAGCTTGCATCTCACCTTCTCTGGAGGAACCAGGGTCAGAATTATTGTGAGTGCAGTTTGGACCTTTGCAAGTTAATGCCCAAACAAACCCACAAGCACAGCCTCCAACCCTTTCAGATGCTGAAGTGGGGAACAACCATAGCCATTTTGCCACATAAAATTGTGCTGTCTGACTCCTTTCTGACAAGGTTCCTAATTAGCCTTGACGGATGATGGTGGCGGTAATGAGCTGAAGGTGGCGTCACTAAGCAGCACCTTTTAGGGCAATACAAACTGGCAAAGATTTGGGGCAGGAAAGCAACCCCAATCTGGGCTGGGAAGCATCCAAAATGGCCCAAACCACACTGGTTTAAGCACAGTTTTTTGCTCCTAAAATGTGTTCATTGTAATGCCTAGTTTGGCACTCAGAGTCCTCCGTCTATGCGTTTCAGCTGCTCCCTCCCTTTTGCCTCATGCATGAGAGCTGCACAGAGAGTTGGTGAGAACGAAAGTGCCCTTTCCCGTTGTCTTTTAGCTGAGATGCCCAATGCTGTGGGAGGCAGGATTGAAAGAGACTTTTGCCTCTTTCTCAGTGCTTGTGGGACGGAGGGAGTAGTAGGCAGAACCTGGACTCAACTCTAGAGAATCCCCTTGTTGAAAATTAGCTTGGGGAAGCGACCTTGCTCAGTGATAAGGTGAAGGCGGTCTTGGGTTCAGTGCCCCTGGCACCTCTAGTTTAAGAAGGACCAGGTAGAAGGAGTTAGGTGGGACTTGATGCTTTGAGACGTTGAGAACAACTCAGAGGAGGCAACACCAAGCTAGAGGGACAAATAGTTTGACTGGAAAGAGCAACTTCCCAAATTGCTAGCTCTCCTTCTTCCAGGACCTGCCACTTGGTGGGTCTGGCTTTCATATCTGACCTCAAGCCTCGGAGCAAGTCCTCCCAAGACGCTCCCAGGGGCACCTCCAGAACATCTGTTGCATTCATGGTAAACACGTTCCCTTTGCATTTGTCTCGACATTTCTGAAAAATGAGCTTGATTCCGCCCATCCCATTACACTGTTTCAGTGATTCATACTTTATATGCCTTTGCTTGGCAGACGTGAGAGGAGAAATAAGATGGATGCTAAATTTATATGTTAATTTTAATATTGAGGCCATCCCGTGTTTGAAAAATAAGATCAATTCTTCAATTTCATTTCTTATGGGGTGCTGGAGATTGTCATTACGGGGAAATAAAATTATTTCTGAATGCAAGCTACCCCAAACTCTAATTCTAGTGGACACATAACTCCCTCAAATATAATTCACTCCCCTTCCTTATAATGTACTTACTTGATATGGCGTGTTAACATTATCCCAGGACTCTTGGCCATTGGAAAATATTGTGATTGGCACCTTGACCTTTATACGGGCGAGTTACTTATTTGTTTGTCTGGCTTTGGAAGGTGTTTGTTGTACTGAGACTTGGGAAGGACCATGACTTGACATCTGCTTGAAGGATGGCGGGTCAGAGGCAATGCGACAGTCTCTGCCAAGACTATGATAAGTGAATGTCAATTGTTTCCATAATGACTATGGAGGCTAGAAGCTATATCCAAAAACCGACCTGCTTATTGCTTGGCCCTGAAAGTTTTATGACTTGATCTTGAGTTGTGAGTGCATGGAGAGGGACTTTCCCCCAGCAACCAGTCCAATGTTTCTCAAATGTGCAGATGACTGATGGCCAAGCATAGCTTAAGGTTACAGCATCCCATTAACGCAACACTCCAATCTGAAGCCACATTCAGTCAAGATGGTCCCCAAGTTTAAAGGTAAAAAAGTATAGGACCCCTGGATGGTTAAGTCCAGTCAAAGGTGACTATGGTGTTGTGGCGCTCATCTCGCTTTCAGGCCGAGGGAGCCAGTGTTTGTTCACAGACAGCTTTTCCGGGTCATGTGGTCAGCAGGACTAAACCGCTTCTGATGGAAGCCAGAGCAGACAGAAATGCTGTTTACCTTCCTGCCGCAGTTGTACATATTTATCTACTTGCACTAGTGTGCTTTTGAACTGCTAGGCTGGCAGAAGCTGGGACAGAGCAATGGGAGCTCACTCCGTCGTGGGGTTTGAACTGCCAACCTTCCGATTGGCAAGCCCAAGATGCTCAGTGGTTTAAACCACAGCACCATCCGTGTCCCCAAGTTGTCATCTTCTTCTTCTTCTTCTTCTTCTTCTTCTTCTTCTTCTTCTTCTTCTTCTTCTTCTTCTTCTTCTTCTTCTTCTTCTCCTTCTCCTTCTCCTTCTCCTTCTCCTTCTCCTCCTCCTCCTCCTCCTCCTCCTCCTCCTCCTTCTCCTTCTCCTCCTCCTCCTCCTCCTCCTCCTCCTCCTCCTCCTCCTCCTCCTCCTCCTCCTCCTCCTCCTCCTTCTTCTTCTTCTTCTTCTTCTTCTTCTTCTTCTTCTTCTTCTTCTTCTTCTTCTTCTTCTTCTTCTTCTTCTTCTATCACTTGTAGCTGAGCAAGATGGTCTTCCATTAACATTGTTTTAACAGAGAGTCCGTAAGTGATTGTGGAGGCCAGTTACCAACATCTCCTTAACCGCAAACCCTCCCCGTAGCCCTCAAGTTTAGCAACGGGTTGAACAAGTGGCCTGAGGGATATCAGCTGAGGATTTGGCTTTTGTGCCATCATCCTGTCCTGCAAGGCTGGCTCAAGACAGTTTGCCCCCTGAGGCAAAGGATAGGATGCTGCCCTCGCCCGGACAGGCAGGTGAAGATTACTTCAAAACTGGTGATGGCACAGCCTCCTCTTCTGCGCCTCAGGGCAACAGGTGAGTGTGGTGGATTCAAGGGAAGATTGCATGGCACAGGAGGGAGGCTCAGGAGCTACAGCCAAGGAAGCCATTACCCCCCTCCCCACCTGCCACCTGAGCCAGCTGCCTAACCCTGGCCAATGGTAAAGCACTGACACGGACTGAGCTCTGCTCCAAGGAAGATGCTGCCAGGTGGGACAGTCACACCAGCAAGGCACTGATCCTGACACTGATAGGCCAGAGGGGATTCAGAGGTACTACCTGAGCCTCCCACCATTGCCTGGATCAGGGATGGGGAACGAACTACCCTGTCAGGAGTATGGGCAGGAGTCAGGCTCTGGGGCCTGTAACGCTTCGCAGGACTGGGGCCTGCCTCAGCTTGTGCTGGAGAAGCAAGGAGTGGCCACTCAGGTGAGGCCTCAGCTTATGCTGGAGAAGCAAGGGGTGGCCACTCAGGTGAGGCCACTTGATACCTCACTGCACCTGGTGGCAGGAGCTGGGAGGGATAAAAGCTCAGCATTTCCCTGCAGCTCTTTGCCACAGCAACGCTATCCCTGCCTGGTTGCATCTGGCCTCTTGCTCCTTGGACCCTTGCCTTGCTGACGCCTTGCTCCTTGGACCCTTGCCGTGCCGACGCCTTGCTCCTTGGACCCTCGCCTTGCCGACGCCTTGATCCTCAGCCCTTGGACCTTTGCCTTGCCGACGCCTTGCTCCTTGATTCCCAGACCTTCGCCTCTGCCTTGCTCCTTGACCCTGCGACTGCCTGCTGCTGGACCCTCAGCCCTGCACCTGCTCCTGCTTCTACACCACCATCTTGCCTCTGGTCCTGACGTCCTCAGCCAGGGCTTCAATCGCCCACCGACCGGACCGTGACATACCCAGGCATATCCAGCCTAGTGAGGACTGTGGCTGCCATGAGCTCTGGGGAACTGGCAAAACATCAAGGTGAGTTAGAAAGCTGGGGGGAGTTTGGCAGCAGGGCGAGGAGGCCAGGCCAGGCTATTCCGCCTTTCCAGTACTTCACCTAAACACCCCAAGCTTTTAATGAATTAACTCAATACACCACTGAAACAGTTATACAGGCCAGCATGCTTAGGGAGATCTTGAGATGCAGGACACCATCAGGGTGTGGGAATGTTGTGGATAGTAGGAGAGGATGTATTGATTAAATTGATTGTCCTTCCTGAGCTGGTAGCAGAGTACACCCCCCTGTATATTGCAGGAAGCTAGTTGGCAGATTCGTTAGAATATCTTGAGTTAACCAATCCAGTGTGGCTTGTCCAGAATTAATTGTTCCTGGTAAATTCCCCTTTAATTCCCTTTAATGAGTTCTGGATTTTATTTATTTATTTATTATTACGGTCGAGGACCAGCTCTTAGAAGTAAAATAAAATATAAAATAAAAATAAAACGGATCCCTTTGAGAAAACAGTTTCCGGAAGATTAACGTATAAAAGTCGCTTTGAACAAGATTTAAAAGAAAATTATTAATTATTAACAATGCTAAAAGTTTAACCCTTAAAATAGTGGCTGCAGGAAGCTGAGCCTAGCTTGCTCGGGGTGCCATTGAGGAAAAAATCAGACGGGCTGGGAAGAAAGTCTGTGTCTGAGTTCTGGATATTGTGGTTGCTTGAAACCTCGCCTCACAATTTGTATTCTTTAACAATACTAAAGTGAAACTTTGATGTGCAGTGTTGAGATGCCTTAGTGCTCCCAAACATGCCCCTTTGGACACTGAACATTACAGTCCCAGCTAGAAATAATGTGTGCTTGAGAATGCTGGGTAAAAATGCTGGCAACAGAATCCCCATCCAAAATCTGGAACAGAAAGAATAGCTTGCTACGGCGCTGGTGAAGTTTAAAAGAGGACTGAATCCAAATGAATGCAATACAGACCTGAAATAAATCCCAGTTTGGGAACATTAAATTGACTTGATCTGGGCAAGCTGAAAAACCTTTGGCATTTTGTTCTACCAGAGCTGCTGCACTTTCTATGAATAATCTTGAGACAATGGCTCCACCTAGTGATCACATAATCCTGGCAGCAGTTTCTGCAACTATTTAATGAGAGTAGCTGAAGTCACAGAGGAATAAGGGAATCCAGCAATCTGCAAGGGAATGTGCTCTGCTGCTTTCTCACTAGCGTGAGGTGGGATAATATTTAATCAATAGATTCTCCCCTACCTTCCTTGACATTCCCACACTGATTCCGTGATAAACCCAGGCTGGAGTGGTCCCAAATATTCTGTTTCCTCCAGGAGTGCCTGCAATGGGACACCCCCCCCCAGCACCTTACACTACAAGGGGGTGTTAGAGACTTGGCGGTCATTGTCATTGCCAAGCCCTTTGGGGTCCAAGGAGAGCTTTGTCAGGAGCAAGCAGCATACAACCTCCTCCTTCAAGGCAGTGGGGAGAACCCTCATATGCTGCAAAGATGGGCTAACAGCCCCCGGACCTACCTAGTCATCCCTCCCCCCCCCCCAACTTGCATGAACAAGTCAGGAAGGTCAACAGAGCAAGGGGTGGGATGGACAGACAGAAACACCTTGTCCACAGGCTCAGCTCTCTAGAACGGGAATGGATCCCACAGGATTGAAACAAGACTATGAGAGGCACATCTCCTCCAGAGGCTATGGAGGAGGCAATCACATGCACAGTGGAGCTCCTCTCCTCTCTTCCCCTTGTTGGCCCCCAAAACTGGCTCATGGAGGTTGGGAGAACCCCAGAACAGTCTGCAGGGAGATTGTCCCATCTAGAAATGCTGGCCTGATGGAATGAATGAATGTCTTAATGTGACATGGAATTTCTCCCTATATTAGCAGCAGCACCAAGGTCAAAATAAATAGTGGTCTTACCACAGCAAGTCTCTGATGGTTCCAATGCTTTGTGAGCAGAATATGTTAGGTGGCCATCCTAACCTCCCTTACCTAGCAGAAGGCAGCCCAGGGAAATACATTGAGCACCTGTGGAATAATGGCACAGCTTTAAGCTCCTTTCCTCCTCCTCTGCTGCTACTCTCTCTATTCCAGTATCTTTGGGTTTGGAGTAAGAAATGAGGATGGAAGAATTTATCACTCCATCTAGTGGAAGAAACATGTAGAATGCAGCTGAGATCATCTCCTTGCTTTGCTTTTATATATAAGGTTAAAAAAAAAAGGTAAAGGACCCCTGGACAGTTCAGTCTAAGGCGACTATGGGGTGTGGTGCTCATCTTGCTTTTCAGGCTGAGAGAGCTGGCGTATTTCCACAGACAGCTTTCCGGGTCATGTGGCCAGCAGGACTAAACCACTAGTGGCACACGGAGGACCATGATGAGTGCCAGAGCGCACAGAAACACCATATACCTTCCCGCCATAGTGATACCTCCAGTGCCTGGAGGCGGTTGGAGGATGGATGGCGGCTAACAGATTGAGATTGAATCCTGACAAGACAGAAGTACTGTTCGTGGGGGACAGGAGGCGGGCAGGTGTGGAGGATTCCCTGGTTCTGAATGGGGTAACTGTGCCCCTGAAAGACCAGGTGCGCAGCCTGGGAGTCATTTTGGACTCACAGCTGTCCATGGAGGCGCAGGTCAATTCTGTGTCCAGGGCAGCTGTTTATCAGCTCCATCTGGTACACAGGCTGAGACCCTACCTGCCTGCAGACTGTCTAGCCAGAGTGGTGCATGCTCTAGTTATCTCCCGCTTGGACAACTGCAATGCGCTCTACGTGGGGCTACCTTTGAAGGTGACCCGGAAACTACAACTAATCCAGAATGCGGCAGCTAGACTGGTGACTGGGAGCGGCCGCCAAGACCACATAACACCGGTATTGAAAGATCTACATTGGCTCCCAGTACGTTTCCGAGCACAATTCAAAGTGTTGGTGCTTACCTTTAAAGCCCTAAATGGCCTCGGTCTAGTATACCTGAAGGAGCGTCTCCACCTCCATCATTCTGCCCGGACACTGAGATCCAGCACCGAGGGCCTTCTGGCGGTTCCCTCGTTGCGAGAAGCCAAGTTGCAGGGAACTAGGCAGAGGGCCTTCTCAGTGGTGGCGCCTACCCTGTGGAACGCCCTCCCAACAGATGTCAAAAAGGAAAACAACTACCAGACTTTTAGAAGACATCTGAAGGCAGCCCTGTTCAGGGAGGCTTTTAATGTTTAATTGATTATTGTGTTTTATTCTTTTGTTGGAAGCCACCCAGAGTGGCTGGGGAGACCCGGCCAGATGGGCGGGGTATAAATAATAAATTATTATTATTATTATTATTATTATTATTATTGACTTGCACTGGCGTTCTTTCAAACTGCTAGGTTGGCAGGAGCAGGGACCGAGCAACGGGAGCTCGCCCTGTCACGGGGATTCGAACTACCGGTACTGACCTTCTGATCAGCAAGCCCAAGAGGCTCAGTGGTTTAGACCACAGCGCCACCTACTCCCCAAGCTTTTATATATAAGCTTGTAACCATATGGTTTCCAGAATTGCCTTGAATGTCAATGCCTCAAGCTGAGGTTTTAGAATATTTCATTTGTACATCCCTGGAAGGATGCCCAGAGAATTCCCCATCCTTTTTGTTTTGCTCTTATATTACTTGAGCGAAGCCGTTCAAGATTAGCTTTTAAATAAGAATATTTTTTTTTTGAAGTGGTGCGGTCCATCCTTACCAGCTCCATTTCCCACTTGTTTGTTTTGCTGCCCATGTTGATAAGGCCTCAGTTAACTCCAGTCCAGTCAGCAAAGAGGTCCCACTGACATCCTATATCAGCAAGAGGCCTTCAGCTTGTGCCTTCAGAACATGCAAATGTCAACAGAGGAGAGCTCTGAAAGGTAATGGAAACCCGGGCACTTGAGGTCACTGTTGCTCTGTGGAAATAACCCTGGAGCATTGATCTGACCCTGGGGGCGGCGGGGGGGGGGGGAGAGGAATGCAGTCCAGGGTGGAGAAGTTGAGCCTTCCACTGTACCTCTTCATCTTGAATTCTTTTTCTGCTGAGACCCCATCATAGCTTGAGGAGATACGGCAGGTTGCCGTTCATCACAATCGCTTGCTGATCCATCATTTCTGTAGCAATAGCAAAAGCGTCCCCCACGAAATGCACACGGGATCACATCTGGTTTTGCCTAGGCGTTATTTATGACAGCTCAGATGTTGACTTGGTGCAACAGCCAAGGGAGGTGGATGGGCCACATGGTGGGTAATCTGCTGCAGGTTCCGACAGTGGATACACCTTTAAAAGCTGTTTCCTTTGAATGATCCCAGGTAGCCCATCTCTTTGAATCATGGCCATGAGAGTCAGTGTCCATTCTTTGCCTTCCAGCACTGCCACAGTGATGGCATCCATAGTTCTCTCTAGCTTTCAAGAACCTATACTTTGCGGGAGATACCCTACTTTTCCATCTTTTACCATACTTATCCCGCCCCCATTAGGGAAGAAGAATTATTGGGGTGGCTGGGAATGGTTAAGAGAGGGTGTGGGGTGAGAAAGGTATAAGAGGTAAACAAATGGATGGATTAAAAGGTTTGAAATTGGACAGTACAAAGAATCTGGTCGGGGAAAAGGGGAAACTGCTATCTGGGGGAGGGAGGGGGAAGGATTTAGGATTAAGATAAGAGATGAGAATTTGAAATTAGGAAAAGATATATCTTTTTAGGGGGAAATTAAAGGCTAAGGGAAATTAATAGAAATAGTTAAAATTAAGATAGTTTGAAAATTATATACGGTAAATATTATGTTTAATATTGTGAGAGCTGTTAAAATAGATCTCGAATAGACTCGGGAAGGGAGGGACGGGGAAGTCGGAGATAAGATTGAAATAAGATATTGTTCAGATATATTTTTTATTTTTTCCTTTTTTCTCATTTTTTCTTTTTTCTTTTTATATTTGATTTTTCTATTGTGCTTTTTGTGCTTTATTTCTTTATGTAAAAAATTTCAATAAACATTATTTAAAAAGAAAGAAAGAATAAGACGCCCCCTATTTTGGGGGACTCAATTTTCAGAAATCGGGGGGGGGGGGAGAGAGAGATGGCACAGAGTTGAGTTTTTATTGTGGAGAGTTCCCCAGAGTTGTTGAGCATTTTTGGCATCACAAAATCCGCTTCCTACCTGTCCCCTTTGCTGGCAGAAGCTGCCAATCACCCGCCCAATTGCCGCAGCGTCAGCCAATCAACACCACCCATTGACGCAGCAAAACAAAAAACCCACGCACAATAGCCGCTAACAGCCGCAGCAGCAACCAATCAAACGTCCACCCTATTCGCTACCCATGTATAAGACGACCCCAAATATTTAGCATGGTTTTTCAAGAAAAAAATATTGTCTTATACACGGAAAAGTAGGGTACTTTTGGTTGACTGTTCTGACCTTCATCATGGCAACAAA
This sequence comes from Zootoca vivipara, assembly GCF_963506605.1. Classification (NCBI taxonomy): domain Eukaryota; kingdom Metazoa; phylum Chordata; class Lepidosauria; order Squamata; family Lacertidae; genus Zootoca; species Zootoca vivipara. The sequence goes on along the minus strand of NC_083291.1, from coordinate 1,123,276 downwards.
AGGAATGCTCAACATATTTTTTCATGAGTCTGCACATCTTTGACAATGACTAGGACACCAGCGCCTGCAAAAGAGATGCTGAGAATACAGGAAGGACAATTTTGATGGCTAACAAAATTAAGGGTCTTTTCTTAGGCAAAATTTGGACATCCGTGCTAGGTCAAACCTTCACCAACCCAACCAGAATGTCTTAAAGTAGTGTGAAAGTTTTCAAGTTCTCCAGAATTGGCTTATTTTGATCTTTATCAATATCTGCACCTTTGTTAATATAAAAATTGCCTAGTTTCTCTCCCTGCCCCCGAATGTTTTGTCCAAGGATAGAGGCAGGCCTGGCTAGCAGCTGATTTTTGTATTCCCAGAAATGAGGAATTGGACATATCAAAAATGCCATCTCGTGCCGAAGATTGTGGGTGCCTACAACAACAAAGGGCTTCAAGTTTGCCCATGGACTTTTTTGGAGGGGCACCCCTTCCAAGTATATTATTGTGAGTGTCAAAACACCCACAGCCCCCTGAAATTTCCTCTAGTGGGACATAGTATGCTTCATCTTCCCCAAAGGCCCCCACTCAAAAGGCCACCCTCAAATTTGCATGGCCTCATTTGAATGTCTGCTACCTCCTTCCACATCCCTTCTTAAGACACTTACAAGATACAAACTCACAGCTTCACCTCCAGCCAACTTTTTATCTTGCTCCCCAGCCCAGTTTTGTTTACTATCTGGACTGAAAAGGTGTTCTGAAAACCTGCCTGTGCTACTTTTTGACACTCTGATTCAC